>NC_057795.1:14684339-14721498 GCF_018294505.1 Triticum aestivum | reverse complement strand
ACATATATAAAAAAACATAAATAAACAAAAAAAATGCTATGAACATTATATTCATACATACATACCACATCCATACGTATATATACATTATATATATGAAAAAAATGCAATGAACAAAAAAAGAATACAAATTATATGAAAAAAAATGAATAGAGCCGTGGCACGGCTGCGGCTCACATCGGGCGACGGAGGCGACGGCGTGGGCGGCGGAGGGTGACGGCGTGGGTGGCAGAGGGCGACAGCGACGGCGGCGGGCCGGGGGCGGAGGACGACGGCGACAGTGACGGGCGACACGACTCGGGGTTGCGCGACGGAGGGCGATGGCGACGACGGCGGGGGGCAGAAGGCGACGGCGACGGCGGCGGGTGTTGGTGTCACAACCGACAGATCTCCGGTAGGGGGTCCCGAACTGTGCGTCTAAGGCTAATGGTAACAGGAGGCTGGGGACACGATATTTACCCAGGTTCGGGCCCTCTCGATGGAGGTAATACCCTACTTCCTGCTTGAGTGATCTTGATGATATGTGTATTACAAGAGTTGATCTACCATGAGATCGTAGAGGGTAAACCCTAGAAGCTAGCCTATGATTATGATTGTCGTTGTCCTACGGACTAAACCCTCCGGTTTATATAGACACCGGAGGAGGCTAGGGTTACACAGAGTCGGTTATAGAGAAGGAGATCTAACATCTGAATCGCGAAGCTTGTCTTCCACGCAAAGGAGAGTCCCATCCGGACACGGGACGAAGTCTTCAATCTTGTATCTTCATAGTCCAACAGTCCGGCCAAAGTATATAGTCCGGCTTTCCGGATACCCCCTAATCCAAGGTTCCCTCAGTAGCCCCTGAACCAGGCTTCAATGACGACGAGTCCGGCACACAGATTGTCTTCGGCATTGCAAGGCGGGTTCCATCTCCGAATACTTCAAAGTAAATCTCGAACACTTAAATCGTGTCCGGCTCTTCAAGACAAATTTCACATACCACCGTAGAGAGAACAACATTCCACAAATCTATTCCGCTGACAACTTTAGATAACGTGACATCACACCATGGCCAAGTCATTATTTGAACCGTTTTCTCACAACCAGCCACCGCACATATTGCGAGGCGGTTTCCTTGGCACGTCTTGTTGAAGCAGAGATCGTGTCCCGTTATCACGGGATTCTCATTAATACGGGTACGGGTAACCCAACCGTGCCATTTATCGTGGCGCTTGGAAAATAAGCGATTTTGACAGGCAAGTGGGTAGGCGCACAGTTTTCGCCACCTCTATAAAGAGACAAGGATCCCCCATTTTTACCCGCGCCTTCTTCCTCCTTTCCTCATCCACTCTCGCACTCTCGAGCCCCAGCACCCAAGTTCTCACCTTCTCCGTAGGACCATTCATAGCATGTCCGGAGCGGGAGGCAAGTGGATGGCCTCCTCCATCACGGAGAAGGACATTACCAAGCTTCGGGCGGCCGGATACCTGGCCGCAAACGTCACGCACAGGCTTTCGGCGGAGGGACAGATCACCCCCACTCCAAAGTCTTGAGAAAGAGTAGTGTTCCTCTCTCATTTCGTCCGTGGACTAGGATTTCCATTTCACCCATTTGTCCACGGGCTCATGTTTTACTATGGGCTAAATTTTCATGATCTAGCCCCAAATTTCATCCTCAACATCTCGGCGTTTATCGTCGTGTGCGAGGCCTTCCTCCGCATCAAGCCCCACTTCAGCCTGTGGCTACAAATCTTCTGTGTGAAGCCGAAGATCGTGAGCGGCTAGCAAGTGGAGTGCGAAGGTGCCATGGTGGGCAGAATGCCCAATGTTACCTGGCTTGACGGCTCCTTCGTGGAGACCGTGAAAGGGTAGCAATCGGGCTGGTTCTACATCACCGAGCCGTGCGATGCCAACTAGGCGGCGATCCCCGAATTCTGACCCAGAATCCCCATGCGGCTCACCTCCTGGGAAAAGAAGGGCCTGGCCTGGGGCAAACCTGCGGAGCTGACCGGACTTCAGAACTGCATCAAAAACATGATAGACAAGAAGATCAAGATCGTCAACGTGGTCCAGGTCATGCTCTTCCGCCGGATCCTCCCGTGTCAAAGACGGACATTTAATATGTGGGAGTTCGATCCGGCCGAACACCAGACGCTGCGAGAGCTTTTCGACAGGACGCATAAGGACGTCTGGAAGGTGCTGTTCAAGGACACCGAAGAACCTCCTCCCACTTCTAAGGACTGCGGAATCAGCGCCACGCGGCTCGCCAATCCTGTAAGTTCTCTGAACATCACAAGATGTACCTTTCCCAGCATATTCATGGGAGGATTTTAAGTCACCATGCTTATCCAAACAGGATTACGTGGCGACAGCGGAGCGGATCGACTATCCGGCTCCGCTGCCGGAAGATCCAGCAACCGCACTCCTGACGGAGATGTTGGTTCCGGCGCCTTACAAGGTGCCGGAGAAGAAGGCCGAAAAGAAGGCCACGGGGACCAGGAAGGGTCTCCGGCGCAAGGTTGCACCGGACGCCTCGTCCGAAGACGATGAGGCGCGCTCCTCCCACGAAGGGGAGGAGAGGAAGAGGAAGGCGCCCCATCCGGGGAGGCCGAAAGGTCCAAGAAAGCGGCCGCGGGGACCAGGAAAGGTCTCCGGCGCAGGGCCGTAATAAACTCGTCATTCAAGGACACCGAGGCAGATTCCTCCCACGGAGACGGGGGGAAACATGAAAAAAATCCCCCCTCCCCGCATTGGGGAGGAGAAGAAAAGGAAAGCCGCCCCACAGGGGGAGGCTAGGACGCTGAAGAAGGGAAAGGCATCCCTTCCGGATCACTCCACCAGAGCCCCCTACAGCGAGGAGGAGTAGCTGCCCAGGGGTAAGCCCCTGGAGAGATCGTAAGTATCCGCACTCTGTAATACTTTTCGTGCGCCTTAACTTCATAGTTTGTAATAACGCCAAACACGCATATGCAGTCCGGTCGGGTCCCATCTCGAGGTATCCTCTTCGGATGGATCTCTGAGTGAGTCAGAGATGAATTCACTCCCGACGGCCACCTCCCCTCGGCCCGCGGATGACACTGAGGTGTTGTCCCAAAGGATACCGGAACAGGGGGCGGCGGTTTTGGAGACGCCCCAAGGAAAAATTCTAGATTCCAGGCACATGGGGGGTATGATCCCCATAGACTATGCCGACAAGAGCCGCAACAAGTTGGGCTCCCAGCCGGACACTACACCGGAACCTCCAAAGGTTCAGGATTCAGGTAGGCAGCCCCTCGCTAAGGAGGGCGAGCCGGCCGTGCCGATGACCTCCATCCCACCGGAGGCATCGGATAATTTGTTGGAAGTGCTTCGTGGCGCTTCCATTGATGAAGAGCACCGTACTCTTATGAGTACGGTGATTGAAAAGGTTCGGTCCGCCAAAAGTGGATTGACCGAAGCCTGCACTAGCCTCCTAACAGGCTTTGAGGTAAGTAATCAAAAGTGTGAGAAATTATCACCCAATAGACAGTAGCCCCTGATACTCTGTTTGGTGTTTGGAAAGAAAAGCCAAATGGAGGGTCAATTTTTATTCCGCAGGAGTCTAACAATGAATGTCTATGTGAATAAGCAGGCATTGCTGCTAGCCGCTGCCGCCTGTACTGCCGAGGTCGCCGGACTCAAGCGAGACCTGAAGCAGATCGAAGAGGAGCTCAGCCTCACGAAGAGGCAGCTCGAGGAGAACATGGGTAAGTCATGCCCTGTCCATGTGTCATATAAAAGAAAAATTAATGATATTAACAAAAAGACATCATGATTTTTAATAGGGTCCACGACCGAAGTGGCGGCCCTGAAGAAAGCGCTATCCGAGGCCGAAGACAAAGCGGCCACAAAGCACACTGAGCATGAAAAGCAAGATGCTCGGGTGAGCGAGGTACAGCAAGAGCTCTAGGAGTTCGGCAAGAAATTCAAGTCCTTGGAGCATGACTTCAAGACGCAAGAGTCTGAGCTTGCAAAGGCCCTCCAGAGCGCGAAAGACACCAAGGACAAAGCTCAAAAGGCCCTCCAGGAAATCCAGGCGGCCAAGAAAATAGCAGCGGGTAAGGCATTCATTATGCAAAGCAAGCATGTGGAGGAGACATTTCTTTTACTTACCCGAATTCGGAGCTCTCCAGGGGTATTCGCAGATCTGCCACGCAGCATATTGGATGCCATGGAGTTCTACCGTGCCGAAGAGGGGAGCTCGATGGAGAAGCTATTCTGGTCCCAGTATACTGGAGCCGAACACCCAATGCCCCTAAGTGACCAACTGAAGCAATTGGTCGAACTCCACAAGGCGTCTGAACTGGCCATGAAGGACCTCATAGTCCGGATGTGGCCTGGTGAGCCCCTGCCAGACAGCTACTTCGGCCTTGTAAAGCGGATGGTAAATGCCTATCCGCGGCTTGAAGTTATTAAGCAATCTGTCTGTATTGAGGGTGCCCGCCGGGCCTTTGCCCGTGCAAAGATGCATTGGGCCAAAATGGATGCAGAGAAGCTGGTGAATGATGGACCGCCGGAGGGTAAGGCGCATCGCTACCCCGAGAAATATTATGATGACATTATGAAAGGCGCTCGCCTTGTGGCCGATGAATGTACCAAGGACATAATTTTTGAGTGAATGTACCCATATCCTTCTGTAATATGAAAACGAATTCGTGTGCGTGATGTAACTTTTTGGATTTAAAATATTACCCTCTGTGCGGCCATTTATAAAATTCTGAAAGTAGGGCAGTCATCGACTTCCGCCCCAACGTAACTAGTACTGGGGTGTTCGTGGAAAACCCAAACACTCTTTATCCAAATTCTTGGTCCTTTAAGGAGGTGTTTAGCGCACCGAACCAGGCAATCGGACTATGCGGCTTTATAACTCTCGCTTAGCCATAGAAGTCTATAATTTTAAATGTCGGCGAAGCCCCTAGTAGTTGGAAGGCCGAATTTGGGCCGCTATACACGCCTAAATCGGACAAGGCCGATTCCTCGCCTTAAGCGGAAAAAATCTTTAAGGATTTAGTACCTCTCGAACAGCGACCAGCTCTCGCCGCATCATGACAGTCAGTTTTCGGCTTCCTCTACTGAGGTGCTCGTCCGGAAGAACCGAGACACAATCGCAGTAGTTCTCCCGGCGCTACCTTAGCCGATATAACGGAACGTAAGGTACCAAAACAAGGGAGCCGGGCAAACCCAACTATTGACCCAAGACATGATTCAGAGCTGATGTATATAATGCTATAAGTTTGGGGTGCCGCACTATTGAAAGTGTTCGGACTTTTCTTGCCGTGTTATGGGGCACAATAAGAAGCCCCTGGCAAACTGAACGTACCAAAGTGTACGGATGCAATATTAAATAAACAGTCGAGGGAAAATATGGAGATATTAATAATAAGCTGACACTTTATATTGTTTCCCGTTGTTATTTAAGTAATACGTCAAAGAATATGTGTACAGTTAATGCGTTAAGCAGATATAAGTAGGACTATTTGACATGTCCTATCAGGCCGCATGCGGGTATGTAAAACATGTATAACGATCATTAACAGAGACCACCTGGGTATTTCCTTGTGCGCAAAGCCTCTTGTCTCCTTGGTTTTCTCTCCTGTGATGAGTCTGATGATCAGGTTCTCTGAAGAGGCTGCCCGAAAGTAGGGTCCTAAAAGAGAAAGAAGGTTATAAAGGTATGCGGGTCTCGTGGCGGTTGAACCGCACTATGGACTGCATCGTCGTCGCGCCTCCGCCTATGCCCATGGTATTTTGAGTGCGCAATTGTGTACGCGCGGCACAAATGCCGCCTGAATGGGGCTGGGGCGGAGGCCGGATTGCTAGTCGCGCTCTTGGCGTGCCTGACGATCCTGTTGTAGAGTACTCCGGACTCGGTTGACGGTGTTCGGGGTTGTCATTGCCGAATTGGCGTTCTGTCGAAGAAGGCTGCTTTGTACTTCTGCCGCGAGGGCCGCAGTGTGCTCTTCCGTACGAAGAGAGCGGTCTGTGTTTCCATTGACTATTATAACCCCGCGAGGTCTTGGCATCTTGAGCTTAAGGTATGCATAGTGTAGTATCGTGCTACGTCTTGAGCTTGCATTGGTTTTCCTTGAAGAGGAAAGGGTGATGCAGCACAGTAGCATAAGTATTTCCCTCAGTTTTTGAGAACCAAGGTATCAATCCAGTAGGAGGCTCCTCACAAGTCCCACGAACCTACACAAACAAACAAAGAACTCGCAACCAACGCGATAAAGGGGTTGTCAATCCCTTCACGGCCACTTGCGAAAGTGAGATCTGATAGAGTTAATATGATAAGATAAATATATTTTTGATATTTTATAATATAGATGCAGAAAATAAAGATGCAAATAAAAGTAGATTGAAAGCTTATATGATAAAGGATAGACCCGGGGGCCATAGGTTTCACTAGAGGCTTCTCTCAAGATAGCATAAGTATTACGGTGGTGAACAAATTACTGTCGAGCAATTGATAGAAAAGCGAATAATTATGAGATTATCTAGGCATGATCATGTATATAGGCATCACGTCCGCAACAAGTAGACCGACTCCTGCCTGCATCTACTACTATTACTCCACACATCGACCGCTATCCAACATGCATCTAGAGTATTAAGTTCATAAGAACAGAGCAACACATTAAGAAGGATGACATGATGTAGAGGGATAAACTCAAGCAATATGATATAAACCCCATATTTTTATCCTCGATGGCAACAATACAATATGTGTCTTGCAACCCTTTCTGTCACTGGGTAAGAACACCGCAAGATTGAACCCAAAGCTAAGCACTTCTGCCATGGCAAGAAAGATCAATCTAGTAAGCCAAACCAAACCGATAATTCAAAGAGACTTGCAAAGATAACTCAATCATACATAAAAGAATTCAGAGAAGATTCAAATATTATTCATAGATAAACTTGATCATAAACCCACAATTCATCGGATCTCGACAAACACATCGTAAAAAGAGATTACATCGAATAGATCTCCATAAGAGAGGGGGAGAACATTGTATTGAGATCCAAAAAGAGAGAAGAAGCCATCTAGCTAGTAACAATGCAACCGAAGGTCTATGGTAAACTAATCACAACTCATCAGAGGGGCTGTGGTGTTGATGTAGAAGCCTTCCATGGTGGATTCCCCCTCCGGCAGAACGCCGACGATGACTCCAAGATGGGATCTCGCGGATACAAAAGGTTACGGTGGCAGAAATATTTCTTTGGTGGCTCCCTGGATGTTTTCAGGGTATGTAGGCTTATATAGGAGGAAGAAGTATGTCGGTGGCCGCCCGAGGGGCCCACGAGACAGGGGGGCGCGCCCTGTAGGGTTAGGCGCACCCCCCACCCTCGTGGCTGCCTCAGCTGCTTCTTGACTTGCACTCCATGTCCTCTGGATCACGTTTGTTCCAAAAATCACGCTCCCTAAGGTTTCATTCCGTTTGGACTCCGTTTGATATTCCTTTTCTTCGAAATACTGAAATAGGCAAAAAAACAACAATACGGGCTGGGCCTCTGGTTAGTAGGTTAGTCCCAAAAATGATATAATTGTGTAAAATAAAGCCCATAGACATCCAAAACAGGTAATATAGCATGGAACAATAAAAAATTATAGATACGTTGGAGACGCATCAAGCATCCCCAAGCTTAATTCCCGCTCGTCCTCGAGTAGGTAAATGATAAAAACAGAATTTTTGATGTGGAATGCTACCTAGAATAATTCTTAATGTAATTTCTCTTTATTGTGGCATGAATGTTCAGATCCAAGTGATTCAAAATAAAAGTTCATATTGACAAAATAAATAGCAATACTTCAAGCATAGTAATAAAAGCAATCATGTCTTCTCAAAATAACATGGCTAAAGAAAGTTCATCCCTACAAAATCATATAGTTAGGCTATGCTTCATTTTCGTCACACAAAGATGTTCCCAACTTCTATACCCCCGATGACAAGCCAAGCAATTGTTTCGTACTTAAATAATCTCAAACTTTTTCAACCTTCACGCAATATATGAGCGTGAGCCATGGATATAGCACTATGTGTGGAATAGAATAATGATTGGGGATTGTGTGGAGAAGACAAAAAAGAGAAAATTCTCACATTGACGAGGATAATCAATGAGCTATGGGAATGCCCATCAATTGATGTCAACATGAGGAGTAGGGATTGCCATGCAACGGATGCACTAGAGCTATAAATGAATGAAAGCTGAACAAAAGAAAACAAGTGGGTGTGCATCCAACTTGCTTGCTCACGAAGACCTAGGGCATTTGAGGAAGCCCATCGTAGGAATATACAAGCCAATTTCTATAATGAAAAATTCCCACTAGTATATGAAAGTGATCATATGAGACTCTCTATATTGAAAACATGGTGCACAAGTGTGGAAAAAGAGATAGTAGCATTGCCCCGTTATTTATTTTCTTCTTTTTTTCTTTTTTTCCCTTTTTTTCTTTTCTTCTTTTTTTCCTTTTTCTTTTTTTTTCTTTGGCCTTTCTTTTTTCTTTTCTTTTTTGGCAATGCTCTAATAATGATGATCATCACACTTTTATTGATTACAACACATGAATTACAACTCGAAACTAGAACAAGATATGACTCTATATGAATGCCTCCGGCAGTGTACCGGGATGGTGCAATGAATCAAGAGTGATATGTATAAGAATTATGCATGGTGACTTTTCCACAAATACGATGTTAACTACATGATCATGCAATGGCAATATGACAAAAGTAATGTATGTCATGATGATGATGAACGGAACAGTGGAAAGTTGCATGGCAATATATCTCGGAATGGCTATGGAAATTCCATAAATAGGTAGGTATGGTCGCTGTTTTGAGGAAGATATAAGGAGGTTTATGTGTGATAGAGCGTATCATATCACGGGGTTTGGATGCACCGGCGAAGTTTGCACCAACTCTCAAGGTGAGAAAGGGCAATGCACAATACCGAAGAGGCTAGCAATGATGGAAAGGTAAAAGTGTGTATAATCCATGGACTCAACATTAGTCATAAGAACTCATATACTTATTGCAAAAATTTAGAAGTCATCAAAAACCAAGCACTACGCGCATGCTCCTAGGGGGATAGATTGGTAGGAAAAGACCATCGCTCATCCCCGACCGCCACTTATAAGGATGGACAAGCCAGGTACACTTCATGCTTCAAATTTGTTACATAACTTTAACCATACGTGCATGCTACGGGACTTGCTATCTTCAACACAAGCATTCTTTAAATTCATAATCACCCAACTAGCATGACTTTAATATCACTACCTCCCTATCTCAAAACAATTATCAAGTATCAAGTTGATAATAGCATCCAATTCACTTCTTATGATAGTTTTTATTATACCCAACTTGGATGCTCATCATTCTAGGACCAATTTATAACCATAGCAAATACCATGCTGTTCTAAAAGACTCTCAAAATAATATAAGTGAAGCATGAGAGATCAACAATTTGTTCAAAATTAATCCACCATCGTGCTCTAAAAGATATAAGTGAAGCACTAGAGCAAAACTATCTAGCTCAAAAGATATAGGTGAAGCACATAGAGTATTCTAATAAATTTCAATCAAGTAGGCTTCTCCAAAAAGGTGTGACACAGCAAGGATGATTGTTGTAAACTAAAAAGCAAAGACTAATATAATACAAGACACTCCAAGTAAAACACATATCATGTAGCAAATAAAAATATAGCTCCAAGTAAAGTTACCAATGAACGAAGACGAAAGAGGGGATGCCTTCCGGGGGCATCCCCAAAATTAGGATTTTGGAAATTATTGAATATCTTGGGGTGCCTTGGGCATCCCCAATCTTAGGCTTTTGCCACCCTTTATTCCATAGTCCATCAAATCTCTACCCAAAACTTGAAAACTTCACAACACAAAACTCAATAGGAAATCTCATAAGCTCCGTTAGTGAAAGAAAACAAAACACCACATAAGGTACTGTAATTAACTCATTCTTTATTTATATTGGTATTAAACCTACTGTATTCCAAGTTCTCTATGGTTCATACCCTTACATACTAGCCATAGATGCATCAAAATAAGCAAACAACACACGCAAAACAGAATCTGTCAAAAACAGAACAGTCTGTAGCAATCTGTAACTAACAGAAACTTCTGGAACTTTAAAAATCCTACAAAAATAGGACGTCCTAAAAAATTTGTTTATTGAACGTAATCAAAAAGAATCAATGCAAAAGCTCGTTCCTGTGACTTACAGAATTTTTTATCATGAGCGCAAAGTTTCTGTTTTTCAGCAGAATCAAGTCAACTATCATCATAGGTTATCCTATAGGTTCTACTTGGCACAAACACTAATTAAAACATAAAAACACATATAAACAGAAATTAGATGCAAAATTTATTACTAAACAGGAACAAAAACCAAAAATACAAATAAAATTGGGTTGCCTCCCAACTAGCGCTATCGTTTAACGCCCCTAGCTAGGCATTGAGATTTCAATGATGCTCACATGAAAGACAAGAATTGAAGCACAAAGAGAGCATCATAAAACATGTGACAAACACACTTAAGTCTCACATACTTCCTATGCATAGGCATCTTGTAAGCAAATAAATTATCAAGGCAAGCAAAAACTAGCATATGCAAGGAAGAACAAAGACATGATGGCAATCTCAACATGAAGAGAGGTAATTTAGTAACATGAAAATTTCTACAACCATATTTCCCTCTCTCATAATAATTACATGTAGCATAATAAGAAGATTCAACAAAATAGCTATCACATAAAATATTTTCAACATGATCCACATGCATGCAAAGTTGACACTCTTCCAAGATAGTGGGATTAACATTAACTAAAGTCATGACCTCTCCAAACCCACTTTTATCAAAAATATCATAAGATTGATCAAAATCCAAATATGTGGGATCTAAAGTTGACACTCTTCCAAACCCACTTTCAATAATATTGTGAACTCTATTATCAATCTCATATTCATCATGGGGGTTAAATAAATTTTCAAGATCAAAAGAAGAATCACCCAAATCATGATCATTGCAACAAGTAGTAGACATAGAGAAACTAGCATCCCCTAGCTTAGGGTTTTGCATATTATTAGCACAATTGAAATCAAGAGAATTTATAATAATATCATTGCAATCATGCTTTTCATTGAAGGAACTACCAAGTATGGGTGCAATAGCAACGATCTCATGTTTAACATAAGGAACTATAGCAAGTTCATCTTCATAAATATTGGCATCATGGCCAAAAGAATAGCAAGCATCATGTTCATCAAGGGATATTTCAACAAATCATCAGAATCATCATCTATAGACTCATGCATATCATTATTTTCTTCCAAAGCAAAAATCATTCTCTCAATAAATTCTTTGACATAGAAATTATGAGCATAGTTTTCATAGCAGTATTTAAGTATGTCAAAATTTTTAGATTCGTAGAGAGTAATATCATACTTTTCAATCAAAGAAGCAACTTCATAAGCACCCTTAAAAGCAACAAATTCTTCATTTTGTTCGATATCATAGTAACTATAAACACCCTTTTGCATAACAAGATACGATTTCATTTTCATTAAACTCACATAGGTAGGGAAGGTGTTTTTTAGGGTTCTTAGAGCAACAAGTCAAATCACAAATTTCACAAAGATTCCAAGCATAACACATCAATCTGTTTATTTGATCCCATAAGAGTCTCCCTTTTTCAGACAAACGATGATGCACAAAATGAGCATGCTCATCTAAAGATTTCCCATCAACTAGGCTAGTTGGGGTTTCAGCATGAGCGCATAGGGATCAAAGATGATCCAAGTAAACACTTTAAGTGAATCCATATTAATAGATTTTTATCAAGCAAAGATGCAAGCACATAGAAGGCGCATGGAGACACAAACAAACAAAAAGGCAAGCGAAAGAGAGAGGAGAGAGGGCGAATAAAACGGCAAGGGTGAAGTGGGGGAGAGGAAAACGAGAGGCAAATGGCAAAAAATGTAAATGGGAGGGAGATTAGTTTGTGATGGGTACTTGGTATGTCTTGACTTGAGCGAAGACGTCCCCGGCAGCAGCGCCAGAAATCCTTCTTGCTACATCTTCAGCTTGCATTGGTTTTCCTTGAAGAGGAAAGGGTGATGCAGCGCAGTAGCGTAACTATTTCCCCTCAGTTTTTGAGAACCAAGGTATCAATCCAGTAGGAGGCTCCTCACAAGTCCCACGAACCTACACAAACAAACAAAGAACTCGCAACCAACGCAATAAAGGGGTTGTCAATCCCTTCACGGCCACTTGCGAAAGTGAGATCTGATAGAGATAATATGATAACATAAATATATTTTTGGTATTTTATCATATAGATGCAGAAAATAAAGATGCAAATAAAAGTAGATTGAAAGCTTATATGATAAAGGATAGACCCGGGGGCCATAGGTTTCACTAGAGGCTTCTCTCAAGATAGCATAAGTATTACGGTGGTGAACAAATTACTATCGAGCAACTGATAGAAAAGTAAATAATTATGAGATTATCTAGGCATGATCATGTATATAGGCATCACGTCCGCAACAAGTAGACCGACTCCTACCTGCATCTACTACTATTACTCCACACATCGACCGCTATCCAACATGCGTCTAGAGTATTAAGTTCATAAGAATAGAGTAACGCATTAAGAAAGATGACATGATGTAGAGGGATAAACTCGAGCAATATGATATAAACCCCATCTTTTTATCCTCGATGGCAACAATACAATACGTGTCTTGCAACCCTTTCTGTCACTGGGTAAGAACACCGCAAGATTGAACCCAAAGCTAAGCACTTCTCCCATGGCAAGAAAGATCAATCTAGTAGGCCAAACCAAACCGATAATTCAAAGAGACTTGCAAAGATAACTCAATCATACATAAAAGAATTCAGAGAAGATTGAAATATTATTCATAGATAAACTTGATCATAAACCCACAATTCATCGGATCTCAATAAACACACCACAAAAAGAGATTACATCCAATAGATCTCCATAAGAGAGGGGGGGGGCATTGTATTGAGATCCAAAAAGAGAGAAGAAGCCATCTAGCTAATAACTATGGACCCGAAGGTCTGTGGTAAACTACTCACAACTCATCGGAGGGGCTATGGTTTTGATGTAGAAGCCCTCCATGGTGGATTCCCCCTTCGGCAGAACGCCGCCGACGACTCCAAGATGGGATCTCGCGGATACAGAAGGTTACGGTGGCGGAAATATTTCTTTGGTGGCTCCCTGGATGTTTTCTGGGTATGTAGGCTTATATAGGAGGAAGAAGTATGTCGGTGGCCGCCCGAGGGGCCCACGAGACAGGGGGCGCGCCCTATAGGGGTGGGCGCGCCCCCCACCCTCGTGGCTGCCTTGGCTGCTTCTTGATTTGCACTCCAAGTCCTCTGGATCACGTTTGTTCCAAAAATCACGCTCTTGAAGGTTTCATTCCGTTTGGACTCCGTTTGATATTCCTTTTCTTCGAAATACTAAAATAGGCAAAAAAACAGCAATACGGGCTGGGCCTCCGGTTAGTAGGTTAGTCCCAAAAATGATATAATTGTGTAAAATAAAGCCCATAGACAGCCAAAAGAGGTAATATAATAGCATGGAACAATAAAAACTTATAGATACGTTGGAGGCGTATCAAGCATCCCCGAGCTTAATTCCTGCTCGTCCTCGAGTAGGTAAATGATAAAAACAGAATTTTTGATGTGGAATGCTACCTAGCATAATTCTTAATGTAATTTCTCTTTATTGTGGCATGAATGTTTAGATCCAAGTGATTCAAAATAAAAGTTCATATTGACAAAAGAAATAGAAATACTTCAAGCATACTAATAAAAGCAATCATGTCTTCTCAAAATAACATGGCTAAAGAAAGTTCATCCCTACAAAATCATATAGTTAGGCTATGCTTCATTTTCATCACACAAAGATGTTCCCAACTTCTATACCCCCTATGACAAGCCAAGCAATTGTTTCGTACTTAACTAATCTCAAACTTTTTCAACCTTCACGCAATATATGAGCGTGAGCCATGAATATAGCATTATGGGTGGAATAGAATAATGATTGGGGATTGTGTGGAGAAGACAAAAAAGAGAAAGTCTCACATTGACGAGGATAATCAACGAGCTATGGGAATGCCCATCAATTGATGTCAACATGAGGAGTAGGGATTGCCATGCAACGGATGCACTAGAGCTATAAATGAATGAAAGCTCAACAAAAGAAAACTAGTGGGTGTGCATCCAACTTGCTTGCTCATGAAGACCTAGGGCATTTGAGGAAGCCCATCGTAGGAATATACAAGCCAAGTTCTGTAATAAAAAATTCCCACTAGTATATGAAAGTGATCATATGAGACTCTCTATATGAAAAACATGGTGCTACTTTGAAGAACAATATATGAGACTCACTACATGAAGAACAAGGTGCTACTTTGAAGAACAAGTGTGAAAAAGAGATAGTAGCATTGCCCCTTTATTTATTTTCTTCTTTTTTTTCTTTTTTTTCTTTGGCCTTTGTTTTTTTCTTTTTGGGCAATGCTCTAATAATTATGATCATCACACTTTTATTGATTACAACACATGAATTACAACTCGAAACTAGAACAAGATATGACTCTATATGAATGCCTTCGGCGGTGTACCGGGATGGTGCAATGAATCAAGAGTGACATGTATAAGAATTATGCATGGTGGCTTTGCCACAAATACGATGTCAACTACATGATCATGCAATGGCAATATGACAAAAGTAATGTATGTCATGATGATGATGAACAGAACGGTGGAAAGTTGCATGGCAATATATCTCGGAATGGCTATGGAAATTCCATAAATAGGTAGGTATGGTGGCTGTTTTGAGGAAGATATAAGGAGGTTTATGTGTGATAGAGCATATCATATCACGGTCTTTGGATGCACCGGCGAAGTTTGCACCAACTCTCAAGGTGAGAAAGGGCAATGCATAGTACCGAAGAGGCTAGCAATGATGGAAAGGTAAAAGTGCGTATAATCCATGGACTCAACATTAGTCATAAGAACTCATATACTTATTGCAAAAATTTAGAAGTCATCAAAAACCAAGCACTATGCGCATGCTCCTAGGGGGATAGATTGGTAGGAAAATACCATCGCTCGTCCCCGACCGCCACTCATAAGGATGCACAAGCCAGGTACACTTCATGCTTCAGATTTGTTACACAACTATAACCATACGTGCTTGCTATGGGACTTGCTAACTTCAACACAAGCATTCTTTAAATTAATAATCACCCAACTAGCATGACTTTAATATCACTACCTCCCTATCTCAAAACAATTATCAAGTATCAAGTTGATCATAGCATCCAATTCACTTCTTATGATAGTTTTTATTATACCCAACTTGGATGCTCATCATTCTAGGACCAATTTATAACCATAGAAAATACCATGCTGTTCTAAAAGACTCTCAAAATAATATAAGTGAAGCATGAGAGATCAACAATTTCTTCGAAATTAATCCACCGTCGTGCTCTAAAAGATATAAGTGAAGCACTAGAGCAAAACTATCTAGCTCAAAAGATATAAGTGAAGCACATAGAGTATTCTAATAAATTTCAATCAAGTAGGCTTCTCCCAAAATGTGTTTTACAGCAAGGATGATTGTGGTAAACTAAAAATCAAAGACTAATATAATACACGACGCTCCAAGTAAAACACATATCATGTAGAAAATAAAAATATAGCTCCAAGTAAAGTTACCAATGAACGAAGACGAAAGAGGGGATGCCTTCCGGGGGCATCCCAAGCTTAGGCTTTTGGATATTCTTGAATATCATGGAGTGCCTTGGGCATCCCCAAGCTTAGGCTTTTTCCACCCTTTATTTCATAGTCCATCAAATCTCTACCCAAAACTTGAAAACTTCACAACACAAAACTCAACAGGAAATCTCATAAGCTCCGTTAGTGAAAGAAAACAAAACCACCACATAAGGTACTGTAATGAACTCATTCTTTATTTATATTGGTGTTAAAACTACTGTATTAAAAGTTCTATATGGTTCATACCCTTACATACTAGCCATAGATGCATCAAAATAAGCAAACAACACACGAAAAACAGAATCTGTCAAAAACAGAACAGTCTGTAGCAATCTATAACTAATGCAAACTTCCGGAACTTTAAAAATACTACCAAAATAGGACGTCCTAAAAAGTTTGTTTATTGAACAGAATAAAAAAGAATCAATGCAAAATCTCGTTCCTGTGATTTACTGAATTGTTTCTCGTGAGCGCAAAGTTTCTGTTTTTCAGCAGAATCAAATCAACTATAATCATAGGTTATCCTATAGGTTCTACTTGGCACAAACACTAATTAAAACAGAAAAACACATATAAACAGAAATTAGATGCAAAGTTTATTAATAAACAGGAACAAAAACAAAAAACACAAATAAAATTGGGTTGCCTCCCAACTAGCGCTATCGTTTAACGCCCCTAGCTAGGCATTGAGATTTCAATGATGCTCACATGAAAGACGAGAATTGAAGCACGAAGAGAGCATCATAAAACATGTGACAAACACACTTAAGTCTAACATACTTCCTATGCATAGGCATCTTGTAAGCAAATAAATTATCAAGGGAAGCAAAAACTAGCATTTGCAAGGAAGAACAAAGAGATGATAGCTCAACATGAAGAGAGGTAATTTAGTAACATGAAAAATTCTACAACCATATTTCCCTCTCTCATAATAATTACATGTAGCATCATAAGCAAATTCAACAAAATAGCTATCACATAAAATATTTTCAACACTATCCACATGCATGCAAAGTTGACACTCTTCCAAGATAGTGGGATTAACATTAACTAAAGTCATGACCTCTCCAAACCCACTTTTATCAAAAATATCATAAGATTGATCAAAATCCAAATATGTGGGATCTAAAGTTGACACTCTTCCAAACCCACTTTCAATAATATTGTGAACTCTATTATCAATCTCATATTCATCATGGGGGTTAAATAAATTTTCAAGATCAAAAGAAGAATCACCCCAATCATGATCATTGCAACAAGTAGTAGACATAGCAAAACTAGCATCCCCTAGCTTAGGGTTTTGCATATTATTAGCACAATTGACATAAAGGGAATTTATAATAACATCATTACAATCATGCTTTTCATTGAAGGAACTACCAAGTATGGGTGCAATAGCAACGATCTCATGTTTAACATAAGGAACTATAGCAAGTTCATCTTCATAAATATTGGCATCATGGCCACAAGAATAGCAAGCATCATGTTCATCAAGGGATATTTCAATCAAATCATCGGAATCATCATCTATAGACTCATGCGTATCATTATTTTCTTCCAAAGAAAAAATCATTCTCTCAATAAATTCTTTGACATAGACATTATGAGAATAGTTTTCATAGCAATATTTAAGTATGTCAAAATTTTCAGATTCGTAGAGAGTAATATCATACTTTTCAATCAAAGAAGCAACTTCATAAGCACCCTTAAAAGAAACAAATTCTTCAATTTGTTAGATATCATAGTAACTATAAACACCCTTTTTCATAAGAAGATAAGATTTCATTTTCATTAAACTCACATAGGTAGGGAAGGTGTTTTTTTAGGGTTCTTAGAGCAACAAGTCAAATCACAAATTTTGCAAAGATTCGAAGCATAACACATCAATCTGTTTATTTGATCCCATAAGAGTCTCCCTTTTTTAGACAAACGATGACGCACAAAATGAGCATGCTCATCGAAAGATTTCCCATCAACTAGGCTAGTTGGGGTTTTAGCACGAGCGCATAGGGATCAAAGATGATCCAAGTAGAACACTTTAAGTGAATCCATATAAATAGATTTTTATCAAGCAAAGATGCAAGCACATAGAAGGCGCATGGAGATACAAACAAGCAAAAAGGCAAGCGAAAGAGAGAGGAGAGATGGCGAATAAAACGGCAAGGGTGAAGTGGGGGAGAGGAAAACGATAGGCAAATGGCAAATACTGTAAATGCGAGGGAGATGAGTTTGTGATGGGTACTTGGTAGGTCTTGACTTGAGCGAAGACCTCCCCAGCAACGGCGCCAGAAATCCTTCTTGCTACATCTTGAGCTTGCGTTAGTTTTCCTTGAAGAGGAAAGAGTGATGTAGCACAGTAGCGTAAGTATTTCCCTCAGTTTTTGAGAACCAAGGTATCAATCCAGTAGGAGGCTCCTCACAAGTCCCACGAACCTACACAAACAAACAAAGAACTCGCAACCAACGTGATAAAGGGATTGTCAATCCCTTCATGACCACTTGCGAAAGTGAGATCTGATAGAGATAATATGATAAGATAAATATATTTTTGGTATTTTATAATATAGATGCAGAAAATAAAGGTGCAAATAAAAGTAGATTGAAAGCTTATATGATAAAGGATAGACCCGGGGGCCATAGGTTTCACTAGACGCTTCTCTCAAGATAGCATAAGTATTACGGTGGTGAACAAATTACTGTCGAGCAATTGATAGAAAAGCGAATAATTATGAGGTTATCTAGGCATGATCATGTATATAGGCATCACGACCGCAACAAGTAGACCGATTCCTGCCTGCATCTACTACTATTACTCCACACATCGACCGCTATCCATCATGCATCTAGAGTATTAAGTTCATAAGAACAGAGTAACACATCAAGAAAGATTACATGATGTAGAGGGATAAACTCAAGCAATATGAAATAAACCCCATCTTTTTATCCTTGATGGCAAAAATACAATACGTGTCTTGCAACCCTTTCTGTCATTGGGTAAGAACACCGCAAGATTGAACCCAAAGCTAAGCACTTCTCCCATGGCAAGAAAGATCAATCTAGTAGGCCAAACCAAACCGATAATTCGAAGAGACTTGCAAAGATAACTCAATCATACATAAAAGAATTCAGAGAAGATTCAAATATTATTCATAGATAAACTTGATCATAAACCCACAATTCATCGGATCTCGACAAACACACCACAAAAAGAGATTACATCGAATAGATCTCCATAAGGGAGGGGGAGAACATTGTATTGAGATCCAAAAAGAGAGAAGAAGCCATCTAGCTAATAACTATGGACCTGAAGGTCTGTGGTAAACTACTCACAACTCATCGGAGGGGCTATGGTGTTGATGTAGAAGCCCTCCATTGTGGATTCCCCCTCCGGCAGAACACGGGCGACGGCTCCAAGATGGGATCTCGCGGATACAGATGGTTACGGTGGCGGAATTTTTTTTTTTGGTGGCTCCCTGGATGTTTTTGGGGTATGTAGGCTTTTATAGGAGGAAGAAGTACATCGGTGGCTGCCCGAGGGGCCCACGAGACAGGGGGGCGCGCCCTGTAGGGGTGGGCACGCCCCCCACCCTCGTGGCTTCCTCGACTGCTTCTTGACTTGCACTCCAAGTCCTCTAGATCACGTTTGTTCCAAAAATCACGCTCCCGAAGGTTTCATTCCGTTTGGACTCCGTTTGATATTCCTTTTCTTCGAAATACTGAAATAGGCAAAAAAACAGTAATACGGGTTGGGCCTCCGGTTAGTAGGTTAGTCCCAAAAATGATATAATTGTGTAAAATAAAGCCCATAGACATCCAAAATAGGTAATATAATAGCATGGAACAATCAAAAATTATAGATACATTAGAGACGTATCATACCGCATTGAATCGAGCGAATGCGGTTCATCCAAGCAGTGCATGATAGCCGCTACGGAAATGGGTGATATCAAAGATTAACTCCTCGCTTCGGAAGTTATACGGAGATCCAAAGACCACTTCCAGTGTTATTGAGCCCGTACAACGAGCCTCTACACCTGGAATTACACCTTTGAAGGTGGTTTTGGTGGGTTTGATCCTTGAGGGATTGATGCCCATTTTGCGCACTGTGTCCTGATAAAGCAGATTCAGGCTACTGCCACCGTCCATAAGGACTCGCGTGCGGTGGAATCTGTCGATGATTGGGTCAAGGACCAATGCGGCTGAACCGCCGTGATGGATGCTGGTAGGGTGGTCCCTACGATCAAAAGTGATCGGACATGATGACCATGAGTTGAACTTTGGGGCGACTGGCTCCATCGCATAGACGTCCCTTAGTGCACGCTTTTGTTCCCGTTTGGGAATGTGGGTGGCATAGATCATGTTTACCGTTTTCTTCTGTCCCCCAGTGTTCGGACGCTGGGGCTCCTCGTCATCATCGCTGTGCAACCCCTTGTCCTTGTTTTCGGCATTCAACTTGTCGGCCTGTTTGAACACCCAGCAATCTCTGTTAGTGTGGTTGACTGGCTTATCAGGGGTGCCGTGAATTTGGCACGAGCGGTCGAGTATGCGGTCCATACTGGACGATCCGGATTGTTTCTTTTGAATGGCTTTTTCCGCTGACCGGATTTTGAGCCGCTGAATCCGGCATTGACTGCCGTATCTTCAGTGTTGTCTCCATTGTTCCGATGCTTATGTCTGTTGCACCGTGGCTTGCTGTTACTATCGCGGACATATGAAGTGCCGGAGTTTCTTGGCGTGGTGCTACTGTGAGCCTGCCAGTTGTCCTCGCACGCATAAAAGCGGGTCATGAGTGTCGTGAGGGCCGCCATGGACTTCAGTGTTTCTTGGCTGAGGTGTCGGGCGAGCCACTCGTCGCGGATATTATGCTTAAAGGCCGCCAGGGCTTCGGCGTCCGGACAGTCGACAATTTGGTTCTTTTTAGTTAGGAACCGAGTCCAGAATTTCCTGGCCGACTCTCCGGGTTGTTGGGTAATGTGACTTAAGTCATCAGCATCCGGTGGTCGTACGTAGGTGCCTTGGAAGTTGTCGAGGAACGCTTCCTCCAGGTTTTCCCAACTGCCGATGGAGTTTGCCGGCAGGCTATTCAACCAGTGTCGGGCCGGTCCTTTGAGCTTAAGGGGAAGATACTTGATGGCGTGTAGGTCATCACCGCGGGCCATGTGAATGTGGAGAAGGAAATCTTTGATCCATACCGCGGGGTCTGTTGTGCCATCATATGATTTGATGTTTACGGGTTTAAACCCTTCTGGGAATTCGTGATCCATTACTTCATCAGTGAAGCAGAGGGGCTATGCGGCGCTGATAACCCACAAGTGTAGGGGATCACAACAGCTTTCGAGGGTAAAGTATTCAACTCAAATTTATTGATTCGACACAAGGGGAGCCAAAGAATATTATTGAGTATTAGCAGTTGAGTTGTCAATTCAACCACACCTGGATAACTTAGTATCTGCAGCAAAGTATTTAGTAGCAACGTAGTATGATAGTAATGGTAACGATAGCAACAGTAATATTTTTGGGTTTTGTAGTGATTGTAACAATAGCAACCGAAAAGTAAATAAGCGAAGCACAATATATGAAAAGCTCGTAGGAAATGGATCAGTGATGGATAATTATGTCGAACGCGAGTCCTCATGTAATAGCTATAACATAGGGTGATACAGAACTAGCTCCAATTCATCAATGTAATGTAGGCATGTATTCCTAATATAGTCATACATGCTTATGGAAAAGAACTTGCGTGACATCTTTTGTCCTACCCTCCCGTGGCAGCGGGGTACTAGCGGAAACTAAGGGATATTAAGGCCTCCTTTTAATAGAGAACCGGACCAAAGCATTAACACACAGTGAATACATGAACTCCTCAAACTACAGTCATCACCGAGAAGTATCCCGATTATTGTCACTTCGAGGTTGTCGGATCATAACACATAATAGATGACTATAGACTTGCAAGATAGGATCAAGAACACACATATATTCATGAAAACATAATAGGTTCAGATCTGAAATCATGGCACTCGGGCCCTAGTGACAAGCATTAAGCATAGCAAAGTCATAGCAACATCAATCTCAGAACATAGTGGATACTAGGGATCAAACCCTAACAAAACTAACTTGATTACATGGTAAATCTCATCCAACCCATCACCGTCCAGCAAGCCTACGATGGAATTAGTCACGCACGGCATTGAAAATCATGAAATTGGTGATGGAGGATGGTTGATGATGACGATGGCGATGATTCCCCCTCTCCGGAGCCCCGAACGGACTCCAGATCAGCCCTCCCGAGAGAGATTAGGGCTTGGCGGTGGCTCATTATCGTAAAACGCGATGAAACTTCCTCTCCGATTTTTTTCTCCACGAGACGGAATATATGGAGTTGGAGTCGAGGTCGGCAGAGCTGCAGGGGGCCCACGAGACAGGGGGGCGCGCCCAGAGGGGGTGGGCACGCCCCCACCCTCGTGGATAGGGTGTGGGCCCCCTGGTCTTCATCTTTTGCCAGTATTTTTTATATTTTCTGAAACTTATCTCCGAGGATTTTCAGGTCATTCCGAGAACTTCCGTTTTCTACACATAAAACAACATCATGGCAGTTCTGCTGAAAACAGCGTCAGTCCGGGTTAGTTTGATTCAAATCATGCAAGTTAGAGTCCAAAACAAGGGCAAAAGTATTTGGAAAAGTAGATACGTTGGAGACGTATCAACTCCCCCAAGCTCAAACCTTTGCTTGTCCTCAAGCAATTCAGTTGATAAACTAAAAGTGATAAAGAAAAACTTTTACAAACTCTATTTGCTCTTGTTGTTGTAAACATGCAAAGCCAACATTTAGGTTTTAGCAAATATTATGAACTAACCATACTCACAATAACACCTCAGTCTCACAATTACTCATATCAATGGCATAATCAGCTAGCGAGCCATAATAATAAAACTCGGATGACAACACTTTCTCAAAACAATCATAACATGATATAACAAAATGGTATCTCGCTAGCCCTTTCTGAGACCGCAAAACATTGTAATTCATGGTAAAAGAGATCCATTCAAGTCATACCCAATATAAACCAATAGTAATCCATGCAAATGACAGTATGCTCTCCAACGGGTGCTTTTTAATAAGAAGGTGATGACCCAACATAAAAGTAAATAGATAGGCCCTTTGCAGAGGGAAGCAGGGATTTGTAGAGGTGCCATAGCTCGATTTTAAAATAGAGATTGAATAACACTTTGAGCGGCATACTTTCACTGTCAACGCAACAACTATGAGATGGCTGTATCTTCCATACTACATGTACTATAGGCAGTTCCCAAACAAAATGGTAAAGGTTTATACTCCCCCACCACCAACAAGCATCAATCCATGGCTTGCTTGAAACAACGAGTGCCTCCAACTAACAACAGCCCTGGGGGAGTTTTGTTTAATTATATTGATTTGCTTTGATCTTTTTGGATCACGGGACTGAGCATCCCGGTTACTGGCCCTTTCTCGTGAATGAGGAGCGGACTCCACTCCTCTTGAGAATAACCCACCAAGCATGGAAGATATAGGCAGCCCTAGTTGAAACATGAGCTGCTCGAGCATACAAAACAGAATTTCATTTGAAGGTTTGGAGTTTGGCACATACAAATTTACTTGGAACGGCAGGTAGATACCACATATAGGAAGGTATGGTGGACTCATATGGAATAACTTTGGGCTTAAGGAGTTTGGATGCACAAGTAGCATTCCCGCTTAGTACAGGTGAAGGCTAGCCACAGACTGGGAAGCGACCAACTGAGAGAGCGACAACAGTCATAAACATGCATTAAAATTAATTCACACCGTGTACAAGCATGAGTAGGATGTAATCCACCATGAACATAAATATCGTGAAGGCTATGTTGATTTTGTTTCAACTACATGCGTGAACATGTGCCAAGTCGAGTCACTCAATTCA
Organism: Triticum aestivum; assembly: GCF_018294505.1. Taxonomy (NCBI): domain Eukaryota; kingdom Viridiplantae; phylum Streptophyta; class Magnoliopsida; order Poales; family Poaceae; genus Triticum; species Triticum aestivum. The sequence continues at coordinate 14,697,737 of NC_057795.1, read as the reverse complement.
TTCAAAGGAGGATACCATGCCATCATACCACATCATAATCATTATAATAGCATGTTGGCATGCAACGTAAACCATTATAACTCATAGCTAATCAAGCATGGCACAAGCAACTATAATCTCTAAATGTCATTGCAAATATGTTTACTTCATAATAAGCTGAATCAGGAATGATGAACTCATCATATTTACAAAAACAAGAGAGGTCGAGTTCATACCAGCTTCTCTCATCTCAATCAGTCCATCATATATCGTCATTATTGCCTTTCACTTGCACGACCAAACGATGTGTATAATAATAATAGTGCACGTGCATTGGACTAAGCTGGAATCTGCAAGCATTCAACTCAAGAGAGAAGACAAAGTAATATGGGCTCTAAGGTAAATAAACAATCATGCATATGAGAGCCGCTAAACATTTTCAATATGGTCTTCTACTCTCGACCCCCAAAGGAAAGAAAAGGAAATAAAACTATTTACACGGGAAAGCTCCCAACAAGTAAAATAAGAACGAGAAATCTTTTTGGGTTTTCATTTTAATTTCTACTACAAGCATGGAAATTAAACTAACACTACAGGAATCTGGTACTTTGCCATCAGCCATGGCGGACGGCAAAGGCTAGGATGGCGGACTGCAAAGGCCTATGCCGTCCGCAACGGACGGCAAACAGCGACGGCAAAGACAGGGTCAGCAAAGGCCTTCTTTGCCGTCTGTTTTTTGCAGCGGACGGCAAAGAGGCCTTTGCCGTCAGTGGCAGACGGCAAAGGGCATGACTCTTTACCATCTGCTGGCAGACAGCAAAGGGCACGGCTCTTTGCCATCTGCTGGCAGACAGCAAAGGCTGCATGCTCTTTGCCATCTGTTGGCAGATGGCAAAGAGACCAAATAGGCATTAATTCTGTTTCTTCTTATATCAATTCATTTTCACAGAAAATCAAACACAATCAAACACAGACTATATGTATGACCAATATAGCATATCCAACACATATTACCAATAATCATGAACACATATATATCCAACACATATCCATGAACACATATCCAACACATGTTACCAATATATAGTCATGAACACATATATATCCAACACATATCCAACAAATATTACAAGAAATGATCTAAAACTAAATATCTATTTTCCTAAAAACTATCTTATTACTAAGATCTTCTCTGGATCTTCTTCTTTTCTTCCAACCTGCATAACAAAAACACTAAGAAAGAGAGAATGGGTTAGGAGTAGAAATGTAGCATTTCACTTGGTGAAATGCAATGCTGTAGGAGCCAGTACTTGAGATCAAGATACTCTTAGTTAAGATCCTGATTTTCAAAGTGATCTTAATTAGAAAGCCAAATAGAGTAAACCAATACCAAAGAGCCAAAGAAGAGAACCAGCCAAGGACCCAATCAAGAAGCCACCACAATTAGCAGTAAGTTAAATGCCAACACAAAGACCACTATCAGTACTAGCTCCAGGAATTAAGCCAACTAAAAACTAGTGATTAAAGCGAAAGATTAGACTTCATCACCACAATCAGTTTTGTCTAGTGACAATAGGTACATGTCACTGTGCAACGCCAAAAACAAAGCTCCAGGAGGAGATATACAGCACAACCAGCCAACCAGACCAAGTCCCAACACATCCAACCACCAGCAGCTTAGAAGAGATAACTATTAAGGAGAGCTATAGAAGACCTCAAGGTATACTTGAGGGATTATGTGCTCAGACAACCTGGAAGTGCCAGGGCTAGTTCATCACAGCACAGGGATAGTCACATGTAAATTAAGCCTAAGAGAGGGGGGCTTAGACCAGCATCACTGCCCAAATCAGATGTAGTATCTGTCTTATCAGTAGAAAACTAGGAAAGTAACAGCCAAAACCAAGTATAGTATCTGTTCATAGGCTATTAGAAAGAGACAAATAGGAATAGCCAAACCAAGTGGTATCTGTTCATATCAGTATTAGAAGTAAAATAACTAAGAACAAGTGAGTATCCGTTCATGAGTAAAGTAACTGACCAAAGTAACAACTCCAGGATCAACTACACAGAACAGAGCAGTACAGGAGTATATATACTTCACAAATACACATAGATGGTCACTGACCAAAACCCTGACACAGCAAGAATCCATCACAGAGAGCTCCAATACAAGTTGATGCTCATCTACAGCAGCTAACCACAGTTAATAGAGCCTCACATCCAACAAGATCAAGAGCTATGCATTAGAGATATCAGGAGGGGAGCAAGGAGAAGCTCACCAAAAGGAGTTGTAGCCGAAGCAGGATGCAGCCACACCATCACTATGGTGTGACCAGCATCACAACCAACACCACCACAACAAGCCGGAGCTTGCCAAAGAGCACCACAATGGTGGCGCCCGTGAGAGCACGTGCACGAAGGCGCCAACCAGGGGCACCGCAGCACGGAGGCGCCACCGGGGGCACCACCGCGCCACGACACATCCAGCACCGCCAGAGGATCCTCACGGTGACCGGACCTAAATGCGGTCCGTCCACTTTGGTTGCACATGCCAAATCAGCGATGAATGAGCTACTTTTCCCGCATAGCAAGCAAACACTCCATTCAATAGAAGAAATGCCGGTTTTACAGAAGCAAAGATTAAAGGTAGAGTGTTCAAAAGCAATGAATGATCGATTTGGCATAAGCAGGACCAAACCAAAACCATGGCAGAAACTAAATTGACAACACATGATGATGCCTCCGAAGTAGATAAGGACAACACAAGTTTTACCTATACACAACACAACAATCACTATATGAAATAGTAAGCATTTATAGTTTCCTTGTGTTTGATTGATTGACACTCATTATTAACAAGTCAAGTTAAATCCCTGCAGCATATGTAGTAAGGACCCTATCAAATCGAGCTAACCACGGCAGCCCTCAAGCAGAGTAAACCGATTTATGGCACAATTATAGAAGTGAACAACTGAGTCCTCCTCAACCATTATTGCATATGCAGCAAAAACAAGATTGATAATTTTTCTTGTTTGGTTTAGAACTTGAGTGGACGGGTGCAAGGCAAGAAAAGAAGAAATCCAAGAGGGGAGGATAGGAGAAGGGGGGACCTGGATGGCGTTGGGGCAGTGGTGGAGCTGCGTCCTCCACGGCGTCCTTCCCGTCCATGGCGTCCTTCCCGTCCATGGCTTCCCGGCGTGATGGATCTATGAGGGAGAGGAGACGCGACGCGACGCGGTGAGAAAGAGAGGGATGGATGTGATGAGGAGGAGTGAAGAGACTCACCTGAGTCACCGGAGCAACACCGGAGCCACACCGGCGATGTGGTGGCCGAAACCCTAGCCGCAGGGGAGGGTCACGCATGGTCGCTGGAGGACGCGCGAGTCAGATCTGGTCGGAGGGGATGGAGAAGCGGGGAGAGGGGGTCACGTGGGTGTGCTGGGCGGCGTCGAATCCCGTCGGAGCTCGCCGAAATCGGCCGCCGTAGGTGCTCGGGCGAGGGAGAGGGAGAGACGAGTGGCAGAGAGAGAGGGGGGAGAGAGAGAGGAGGTGGGGGCCGTGTGGAGAGAGGGGAGACAGAGAGAGGAGGTGGGGGTCAACGATTTTCTTTGTACCCGCAAAAAAAGAGATACCCCACCTCTTTGCCATCCGCCAACACATGGTAAAGATTCTTTGCCATCTGCTGGCAGACGGCAAATAATTGGCTGATGGCAACTGGCATCTTTGCCATCTGTTTTTTGCGAGCAGACGGCAAAGTACCTCTTTGCCGTCCGCCAGCTGATGGCAAAGAACTGGCAGACGACAAATAAGCTGATTCCAGTAGTGTAACTATTTTTTTGGTTTTTCTTAAGGTTTATCAAACACACAAGAAGAAAACTAGAAAAAGAAAATTAAACTAGCATTGATAATACAATGAAAGAGTATGAGCACCGACGACTAGAATAGTGTGTGGACATGAATGTAAAGTCGGTGAGAAATACGTACTCCCCCAAGCTTAGGCTTTTGGCCTAAGTTGGTCTAATGCCAAGGGTAGCCTGGCTGATATCCGTAGTTGTAGCTGGTGTCGTACTGAGATGCAGCAGCAAATGCCTCCTGTGCTGCGGCATGTTGTCGAGCCGCCTCCGCTCTCCCCTCGTGTTCAGCTGCTTCCTCCTTGGTAACAACATAACTTCATTTTGCCTGGTAATCTAAAAGGGAAGGAGCAGGAAGAGTAACATGGACAACGCTATGTCTGTCAAAGATTAGTCGATACTGGAGGAATTGTTCATTCCTCTTAAGAAAATGATATTGGACCATAGCGTCATAATCTAAATAAGTAGGAGGCAAGATCATATCCCCCTCTCGGGGGGCTATACCAAGATAATTTGCTACATGGGTCACATAAATTCCTCCAAATAAATCTCCAGCTCTACCATTTTTATGCAACCTACGTGCAACTATTGCCCCCAAGTTATAATCTTTATAACCTAACACAACACTCTTGAGGACACAAAGATCAGGGACACACGTATGACATCCTTCATCTTTACCGTTAATGCATCTACCTATGAAGAGAGCAAAATACTGTATGGCAGGAAAATGAATGCTCCCTATGGTAGCTTGTGCAATATCCCTAGATTCTCCCATAGTAATACTAGCAAGGAAGTCTCTAAATTCAGATTTGTGGGGATCATTAACATTGCCCCACTGTGGAAGTTTGCAAGCAGTTGTAAAATCTTCTAAGTCCATGGTATAAGATTGATCATAAATATCAAACAGGACACTTTGAGAATTACACGAAGATGAAAATTTAAACCTTCTCACGAATGAATCCATTAGATAGTAGTACTGAGGACACTATCTTGCATGAAGTGCTCAAGATTGGCGTTACGCACATGTGTATCAAATTCGTCCTTAATGCCTGCATTGACCATAAACTCTTCTGACGGCCATTCACAAGACCGCACTTCCGCTTCCCTTGGTGGTTCATCGTCTTGCTCACTCATAGCATGCCTAGGTCCTTTCTTTATTGAGGAACCACCTTGGTACATTTTCGTGAACATATTTCTTTTTCTGCAATATTTCTGAAATTTTAGTAACTTCAAAATAAAAGTGAATAAAACTAAACAAGATTGATAGCAACTACTCCTACAAGTGCCTAGAGCCTACATTATGCATTAGAATTACTTAGGACCTCATAAATTTAACATGCAAGCTCAAAAATAGGGTCACCAAGATAGCAAGGATTTGCAATGAATAAAGCACTAGAACAAAAACTAATTGGATCAATGGAGGAGTCACATACCAAGCAACAATCTCCCAAAGCAGTTTTGTTAATGGAGCTTTGAGCAAGGAGATCGAAAATCGCATCAAAATGAGCTAGAACTCGTGCTTGAGCTGGATGGGGATTTTTTTGGGAAGAAGATGGAGTGTGTGGGTGCTGGCATAAGTTGATGGGGTCCACCAGGGGCCCACGAGACAGGGGGCGCACCCAGGGGGTTTGGCGCTCCCTCTACTCTCGTGGCCTGGTGGTTGCCCCTCCTGCAGTGATTTGAGTGCCTAAAATCCTCAAATATTCCATAAAAAATCATACTAAGTTTGCAGGGCATTTGGAGCACTTTTATTTTCGGGATATTTTTCATGCACGGATAATTCAGAAAACAGACAGATAATACTATTTTTGCTTTGTTTAATTTAAATGACAGAAAGTAAAAAGAGGATACAGAAGGTTGTGCCTTCTAGTTTCATCCATCTCATGATCATGAAAACGAATCCACTAACAAGGTTGATCAAGTCTTGTTAACAAACTCACTCCAAATAACACGGAATCGGAGAAATTTAGAATAACACGAAGTTACCTCAACGGGGATATGAAAAACCCCAACAATAAAAACATCATACTTTTTCTTGATAGTAGGGAGAGGAAATTCAAAACCTACAATAAGGATTGATGGAATTTTCCCAATAGAGTTTATGCTGTGAATTTGAGGTTGTTTCCTCGGAAAATGTACCATATGCTCATTTCCATTAACATGAAAGGTGACATTGCCTTTGTTGCAATTGTTGGAGATCGTTGCCGAAAATAAAAAAAATTCTACGCATCACCAAGATCAATCTATGGAGTAACTAGCAATGAGAGAGAGAGAGGAGTGCATCTTCATACCCTTGAAGACCGTGAGACGGAAGCGTTACAAGAACGCAGATGAGGGAGTCGTACTCGAAGCGATTCAGATCGCGGTGGACTCCGATCTTAGCGCCGAACAACGGCACCTCCGCGTTCAACACACGTGCAGCCCGGTGACGTCTCCCGCGCCTTGATCCAGCAAGGAAGAGGGAGAGGTTGAGGAAGAGGGGCTCCAACAGCAGCACGACGGCGTGGTGGTGATGGACAGGCAGTACTTCGGCAGGGCTTCGCCAAGCTCTTGCGGAGGAGGAGAAGTGTTGGGGAGGGGAGGGGCTGCACCTTTGATGTGTTGCTGCAGCCCTCCCCTCGCACATCTATTTATAGGAGGAGGGGGAAGGGGGCCAGCCCCCTCTAGATGAGATCTAGAGGGGGGGCAGCGGCCAAGGGGGAGGACTTGCCCACCAAGCAAGGGGGGGGGGCGCCCCCTTTAGGGTTTTCCCCCAAGCCTAGGCACATGGTCCCAAGGGGGGGTGGCACCCAGCCCTCTAAGGGCTGGTTCCCTTCCCTCTACAGCCCACTAGGCCCTCCGGGAGAGGTGTACCCTCCCGGTGGACCCCCGGAACCCTTCCGGTGGCCCCGGTAGAATACAGGTATGCCCCCGAACTTTTCCGGTGACCGTATGACAACTTCCCATATATAAATCTTAACCTCCAGGCCATTCCGGAACTCCTAGTGATGTCCGAGATCTCATCCGGGACTCTGAAAAACATTCGGTAATCACATAGAAGTCTTCCTAATAACCCTAGCGTCATCGAACCTTAATTGTGTAGACCCTACGGGTTCGGGAATCACGTAGACATGACCGAGACAGCTCTCCGGCCAATAACCAATAGTGGGATCTGGATACCCATGTTGGCTCCCACATGTTCCACGATGATCTCATCGGATGAACCATGATGTCGAGGATTCAAGTAATCCTGTATACAATTCACTTTGTCAATCGGTACGTTACTTGCTCGAGATTCAATCGTCGGTATCCCAATACCTCGTTCAATCTCGTTACCGGCAAGTCACTTTACTCGTTACATAATGCATGATCCCGTGACTAACCACTTAGTCACATTGAGCTCATTATGATGATGCATTACCGAGTGGGCTCAGAGATACCTTTCCGTCATACGGAGTGATAAATTCCTGTCTTGATTCGTGCCAACCCAACAGACACTTTCGGAGATACCTGTAGTGCACCTTTATAGTCACCCAGTTATGTTGTGACGTTTGGCACACCCAAAGCACTCCTACGGTATCCGGGAGTTACACAATCTCATGGTCTAAGGAACTGATACTTGACATTAGAAAAGCTTTAGCAAACGAACTACATGATCTTGTGCTATGCTTAGGATTGGGTCTTGTCCATCACATCATTCTCCTAATGATGTGATCTCGTTATCAATGACATCCAATGTCCATAGTCAGGAAACCATGACCATCTGTTGATCAACGAGCTAGTCAACTAGAGGCTCACCAGGGACATGTTGTGGTCTATGTATTCACACATGTATCACTGTTTCCGGTTAATACAATTATAGCATGAACAACAGGCAATTATCATGAACAAGGAAATATAATAATAATCATTTTATTATTGCCTCTAGGGCATATTTCCAACAGTCTTCCTCTTGCACTAGAGTCAATAATCTAGTTACACTGTGATGAATCGAACACCCATAGAGTTTTGTTGTTGATCATGTTTTTCTCGCGGAAGAGGTTTAGTCAACGGATCTGCAACATTCAGATCCGTATGCACTTTGCAAATATCTATGTCTCCATCTTGAACATTTTCACGAATGGAGTTGAAGCGACGCTTGATGTGCCTGGTCTTCTTGTGAAACCTGGGCTCCTTGGCAAGGGCAATAGCTCCAGTGTTGTCACAGAAGAGAGTGATCAGCCCTGACGCATTGGGAATAACTCCTAGGTCGGTGATGAACTCCTTCATCCAGATTGCTTCATGCGCTGCCTCCGAGGCTGCCATGTACACTGCTTCACATGTAGATCCCGCCACGACGCTCTGCTTGCTGCTGCACCAGCTTACTGGCCCACCATTCAAAATATACACGTACCCGGTTTGTGACTTGGAGTCATCCAGATCTGTGTCGAAGCTAGCATTGATGTAACCCTTTACGACGAGCTCTTCATCACCTCCATAAACGAGAAACATATCCTTAGTCCTTTTCTGTTACTTCAGGATATTCTTGACCGCTGTCTAGTGTTCCATGCCGGGATTACTTTGGTGTCTTGCAACCAAACTTACGGCAAGGTTTACATCAGGTCTGGTACACAACATGGCATACATAATAAACCCTATGGCCGAGGCATAGGGGATGACACTCATCTTTTCTTTATCTTCTGCCATGGTCGGGGATTGAGCCGAGCTCAATTTCACACCTTGCAACACAGGCAAGAGCCCCTTCTTGGACTGATCCATATTGAACTTCTTCAATATCTTGTCAAGGTATGTGCTTTGTGAAAGTCCTACGAGGCATCTCGATCTATCTGTATAGATCTTGATGCCTAATATATAAGCAGCTTCTCCAAGGTCCTTCATTGAAAAACACTTATTCAAGTAGGCCTTTATGTTGTCCAAGAGTTCTATATCATTTCCCATCAAAAGTATGTCATGCACATATAATATGAGAAATGCTACAGAGCTCCCACTCACTTTCTTGTAAACGTAGGCTTCTCCATAAGTCTGCATAAACCCAAACGCTTTGATCATATCATCAAAGCGAATGTTCCAACTCCGAGATGCTTGCACCAGCCCATAAATGGATCGCTGGAGCTTGCATACATTGTTAGCATTCTTAGGATCGACAAAACCTTCCAGCTGCATCATATACAATTCTTCCTTAAGATAGCCATTAAGTAATGCCGTTTTGACATCCATTTGCCATATCTCATAATCATAGTATGCGGCAATTGCTAACATGATTCGGACAGACTTCAGCTTCACTACGGGAGAGAAAGTCTCATCGTAGTCAACCCCTTGAACTTGCCGATAACCCTTAGCGACAAGTCGAGCTTTATAGATGGTAACATTACCATCCGCGTCCGTCTTCTTCTTAAATATCCATTTATTTTCTATCGCTCGCCGATCATCGGGCAAGTCTGTCAAAGTCCATACTTTGTTTTCATACATGGATCCTATCTCGGATTTCATGGCTTCAAGCCATTTGTTGGAATCTGGGCCCGCCATCGCTTCTTCATAGTTCGAAGGTTCACCATTGTCTAACAACATGATTTCCAGGACAGGGTTGCCATACCACTCTAATGTGGAACGTGTCCTTGTGGACCTATAAAGTTCAGTAGTAACTTGATCCGAAGTACCTTGATCATCATCATTAACTTCCTCTCTAGTCGGTGCAGGCACCACAGGAACATCTTCCTGAGCTACGCTACTTACCGGTTCAAGAGGTAGTACTTCATCAAGTTCCACTTTCCTCCCACTTACTTCTTTCGAGAGAAACTCTTTCTCCAGAAAGGACCCGTTCTTGGCAACGAAAATCTTGCCCTCGAATTTGAGGTAGAAGGTATACCCAATGGTTTCCTTAGGGTATCCTATGAAGATGCATTTTTCCGACTTGGGTTCGAGCTTTTCAGGTTGAAGTTTCTTGACATAAGCATCACATCCCCAAACTTTTAGAAACGGCAGCTTAAGTTTCTTTCCAAACCATAATTCATATGGTGTCGTCTCAACGGATTTAGATGGTGCCCTATTTAAAGTGAATGTAGCTGTCTCTAAAGCGTATCCCCAAAATGATAGCGGTAAATCGGTAAGAGACATCATAGACCGCACCATATCCAATAGAGTGCGATTGTGACGTTCGGACACACCGTTTCGCTGAGGTGTTCCAGGCGGCGTGAGTTGTGAAACAATTCCACATTTCCATAACTGTGTACCACACTCGTGAATTAAATATTCTCCCCCACGATCTGATCGTAAGAACTTTATTTTTCTGTCACGTTGATTCTCTACCTCATTCTGAAATTCCTTGAACTTTTCAAAGGTCTCAGACTTGTGTTTCATCAAGTAGACATACCCATATCTACTTAAGTCATCAGTGAGGGTGAGAACATAACGATAGCCACCACGAGCCTCAACGCTCATTGGACCACACACATCAGTATGTATAATTTCCAATAAGTTGGTTGCTCGCTCCATTGTTCCGGAGAACGGAGTCTTGGTCATTTTGCCCATGAGGCATGGTTCGCACGTGTCAAATGATTCAAAATCAAGAGACTCCAAAAGTCCATCTGCATGGAGCTTCTTCATGCGTTTGACACCAATGTGACCAAGGCGGCAGTGCCACAGATATGTGGGGCTATTATTATCAATCTTACATCTCTTGGTACTGACACTATGAATATGTGTAACATCACATTCGAGATTCATTAAGAATAAACCATTGACCAATGGGGCATGACCATAAAAAATATCTCTCATATAAATAGAACAACCATTATTCTCGGATTTAAATGAGTAGCCATCTCGTATTAAATGAGATCCAGATACAATGTTCATGCTCAAAGCTGGCACTAAATAACAATTATTGAGGTTTAAAACTAATCCTGTAGGTAAATGTAGAGGTAGCGTGCCGACGACGATCACATCGACCTTGGAACCATTCCTGACGCACATCATCACCTAGTCCTTCGCCAGTCTCCGCTTATTCTGCAACTCTTATTTTGAGTTACAAATATGAGCAACCGCACCGGTATCAAATACCCAGGAGCTACTACGAGTACTGGTAAGGTACACATCAATAACATGTATATCACATATACCTTTGGTGTAGCTGGCCTTCTTATCCGCTAAGTACTTGGGGCAGTTCCGCTTCCAGTGACCGTTCCCCTTGCAATAAAAGCACTCAGTCTCAGGTTTGGGTCCGTGCTTTGGCTTCTTCCTGGCAACTGGCTTACCGGGCGCGGCAAATCGCTTGCCGTCCTTCTTGAAGTTCTTCTTACCCTTGCCTTTCTTGAAACTAGTGGTTTTATTGACCATCAACACTTGATGTTCCTTTTTGATTTCTACCTCTGCTGATTTCAGCATTGAAAATACCTCAGGAATAGTTTTCACCATCCCCTGCATATTGTAGTTCATCACAAAGCTCTTGTAGCTAGGTGGGAGCGACTGAAGGATTCTGTCAATGACCGCCTCATCCGGGAGGTTAATGTCCAGCTGGGACAAGCGGTTGTGCAACCCAGACATTTTGAGTATGTGCTCGCTGACAGAACAATTTTCCTCCATCTTAAAACTGTAGAACATGTCGGAGACTTCATATCTCTCGACCCGGGCATGAGCTTGGCAAACCATTTTCAGCTCTTGGAACATCTCATATGCTCCGTGCTGCTCGAAACGCTTTTGGAGCCCCGGTTCTAAGATGTAAAGCATGCCGCACTGAACGAGGGAGTAATCACCAACACGCGACTGCCAAGCATTCATAATGTCTTGGTTCGCTGGGATGGGTGCTTCACCTAGCGGTGCTTCTAGGACATATGCTTTCTTGGCAGCTATGAGGATGATCCTCAGGTTCCGGACCCAGTCCGTATAGTTGCTACCATCGTCTTTCAGCTTAGTTTTCTCTAGGAATGCATTGAAGTTGAGGTTGATATGAGCGTGGGCCATTTGATTTACAAGACATTTTGCAAAGGTTTTAGACTAAGTTCATGATAATTAAGTTGATCTAATCAAATTATTTAATGAACTCCCACTCAGATAGACATCCCTCTAGTCATCTAAGTGATACATGATCCGAGTCAACTAGGCCGTGTCCAATCATCACGTGAGACAGACTAGTCATCATCGGTGAACATCTCCATGTTGATCGTATCTTCTATACGACTCATGTTCGACCTTTCGGTCTCTTGTGTTCCGAGGCCATGTCTATACATGCTAGGCTCGTCAAGTCAACCTAAGTGTTTTGCATGTATAAATCTGGCTTACACCCGTTGTATGTGAACGTTAGAATCTATCACACCCGATCATCACGTGGTGCTTCGAAACAATGAACTTTTGCAACGGCGCACAGTTAGGGGAACCACTTTCTTGAAATTATTATGAGGGATCATCTTATTTACTACCGTCGTTCTAAGCAAATAAGATGCAAAAACATGATAAACATCACATGCAATCAAATAGTGACATGATATGGCCAATATCATTTTGCTCCTTTGATCTCCATCTTCGGGGCGCCATGATCATCATCGTCACCAGCGTGACAACATGATCTCCATCATCGTGTCTCCATGAAGTTGTCTCGCCAACTATTACTTCTACTACTATGGCTAATGGTTTAGCAAAGAAGTAAAGTAATTAAATGGCGTTATTCAGTGACACGCAGGTCATACAATAAATAAAGACAAGTCCTATGGCTCCTGCCAGTTGTCATACTCATCGACATGCAAGTCATGATTCCTATTACAAGAACATGATCAATCTCATACATCACATATATTTCATTCATCACATCCTTTTTGGCCATATCACATCACAAGGCATATGCTGCAAAAACAAGTTAGACGTCCTCTAATTGTTGTTGAATGTTTTTACGTGCCTGCTATAGGGTTCTAGCTAGCAAGAACGTTTCTTACCTACGCCAAAACCACAACGTGATATGCCAATTTCAATTTACCCTTCATAAGGACCCTTTTCATCGAATCCGATCCGACTAAGGTGGGAGAGACAGACACCCGCTAGCCACCTTATGCAACTAGTGCATGTCAGTCGGTGGAACCTGTCTGACGTAAGTGTACGTTTAAGGTCGGTCCGGGCTGGTTCATCCCACGATGCCGCCGAAACAAGATAAGAGAATTAGTGGCAAGTAAATTGAAAAAATCTACGCCCACAACAAAATTGTGTTCTACTCGTGCATAGAAACTACGCATAGACCTAGCTCATGATGCCACTGTTGGAGATCGTTGCAGAAAATAAAATTCTTCTACGCATCACCAAGATCAATCTATGGAGTAGCTAGCAACGAGAGAGAGAGGAGTGCATCTTCATACCCTTGAAGACCGCGAGACGAAAGCGTTACAAGAACGCGGATGTGGGAGTCGTACTCGAAGCGATTCAGATCGTGGTGGACTCCGATCTTAGCGCCGAACAACGGCACCTCCGCGTTCAACACACGTGCAGCCCGGTAACATCTCTCGCGCCTTGATCCAGCAAGGAGGAGGGAGAGGTTGAGGAAGAGGGGCTCCAACAGCATCACGACGGCGTGGTGGTGCTGGAGAGGCAGTACTCCGGCAGGGCTTCGCCA
>NC_057795.1:14581171-14684037 GCF_018294505.1 Triticum aestivum | reverse complement strand
TGGGGAGGGGAGGGACTGCACCTTTGATGTGTTGCTGCATCCCTCCCCTCTCCCACCTATTTATAGGAGGAGGGGGAAGGGGGTTGGACCCCTCTAGATGAGATCTAGAGGGGGGGGGGCTAAGGGGGAGGACTTGCCCCCGCAAGCAAGGGGGGGGGGGCGCCCCCCTTTAGGGTTTCCCTTCAACCCTAGGCGTATGGGCCCAAGGGGAGGGGTGGCAACCAGCCCTCTAAGGCCACTAGGCCCACTAGGCCCTCCGTGGGAGGTGGACCCTCCCGGTAAACCCCCGGAACCCTTCTGGTGGCCTCGATACAATACCGGTATGCCCCCGAACTTTTCCGGTGACCGTATGACAACTTCCCATATATAAATCTTCACCTCCGGACCATTCCTGAACTCCTCGTGACATCCGAGATCTCATCCGGGACTCCGAACACCATTCGGTAATCACATACAAGTCTTCCTAATAACCCTAGCGTCATCGAACCTTAAGTGTGTAGACCCTACGGGTTCGGGAATCATGTAGACATGACCGAGACAGCTCTCCGGCCAATAACCAACAGTGGGATCTGGATACCCATGCTGGCTCCCACATGTTCCATGATGATCTCATCAGATGAACCACGATGTCGAGGATTCAAGTAATCCCGTATACAATTCCCTTTGTCAATCGGTACGTTACTTGCCCGAGATTCGATCATCGGTATCCCAATACCTCGTTTAATCTTGTTACCGGCAATTCACTTTACTCGTTACATAATGCATGATCCCGTGACTAACCACTTAGTCACATTGAGCTCATTATGATGATGCATTACCGAGTGGGCCCAGAGATACCTCTCCGTCATACGGAGTGACAAATTCCTGTCTTGATTCGTGCCAACCCAACAGACACTTTCGGAGATACCTATAGTGCACCTTTATAGTCACCCAGTTACTTGTGACGTTTGGCACACCCAAAGCACTAATACGGTATCTGGGAGTTACACAATCTCATGGTCTAAGGAACTGATACTTGACATTAGAAAAGCTTTAGCAAACGAACTACACGATCTTGTGCTATGCGTAGGATTGGGTCTTGTCCATCACATCATTCTCCTAATGATGTGATCTCGTTATCAATGACATCCAATGTCCATAGTCAGGAAACCATGACCATCTGTTGATCAACGAGCTAGTCAACTAGAGGCTCACTAGGGACATGTTGTGGTCTATGTATTCACCGATGTATCACTGTTTCCGGTTAATACAATTATAGCATGAACAACAGACAATTATCATGAACAAGGAAATATAATAATAATCATTTTATTATTGCGTCTAGGTCATATTTCCAACAACAAACAATAACAACTCCTGCAGTATTTAAAAAGGGTCTACCAAGGATAATAGACATACTATCATCCTCGGGAATATCAAGAATGACGAAGTCTGGTAAGATAGTAACATTCCCAACAACAACAGGCACGTCCTCACAAATGCCGACAGGTATAGCAGTTGATTTGTCAGCCATTTGCAAAGATATCTTAGTGGGTGTCAACTTACTTAATTCAAGTCTACGGTACAAGGAAAGAGGCATAACACTAACACCGGCTCCTAAATCACATAAAGCAGTTTTATCATAATTTCTTTTTATGGAGCATGGTATAGTGGGTAATCCGGGATCACCAAGTTTCTTAGGTATTCCACCCTTAAAGGTATAGTTGGCAAGCATGGTGGAAATCTCAGCTTTAGGTATTTTCCTCTTATTAGTGATGATATCTTTCATGTATTTAGCATAAGGGTTTGTTTTAAGCATATCGGTTAAGCACATGTGTAAGAAAATAGGTCTAATCATTTCAGCAAAACGCTCAAAGTCCTCATCATCCTTTGTCTTGGATGGTTTAGGAGGAAAGGGCATGGGTTTCTGAACCCATGGTTCTTTTTCTCTACCATGCTTCCTAGAAACAAAATCTCTCTTATCATAACGTTGGTTTCTTGATTGTGGGTTATCAAGACCAATAGCAGGTTCAATTTCTATATCATTGTTATTACTAGGTTGAGCATCAACATGAACATCATTATTAGCATTATTATCAGGTTCATGTTCATCTCCGGATTGTGTTTTAGCATCAGAGATACAAGTATCATTAGGATTCTTAGGTGTTTCTACATTAGGTTCACTAGAAGCATGCAAAGTCCTATCATTTTTCTTTTTCTTCTTCTTAGAAGAACTAGGAGCATCTAGATTATTATTTTGAGAATCTTGTTCGACTCTCTTAGGGTGGCCTTCAGGATACAAAGGTTCCCGAGTCATTTTACCAGTTCTTGTAGCCACTCTAATAGAAAAGTCACATTTATTATTTAGTTCATCAAGCAAATCATTTCGAGCTTTAAGTACTTGTTCAGCTTGAGTGGCAACCATAGAAGCATGTTTACTAGTGAGTTTAAGTTCACCCTTAACTCTAGCCATATAATCACTCAAGCATCCAATCATATAAGCATTATTTTTCAATTGTCTACTAACATAATCATTGAAATTTTCTTGTTTATCCATAAAGTCATCAAATTCATCTAAGCAAGGGTTGTGAAATTTAGTAGAAGGGATTTCAACTTTATCATATATATAGAGAGAATTTACCTTTACTACCTGTGTCGGGTTATCAAGACAATATGGTTCTTCGACAGGGGGAATATTAAGACCATGTATTTCTTCAATAGGAGGTAAATTCATAACGTCTTCAGCTTTTATACCTTTTTCTTTCATTGATTTCTTTGTTTCTTGCATATCTTCAGGACTGAGATACAGAACACCTCTCTTCTTCGGAGTAGGTTTAGGAATAGGCTCAGGAGTTGGCTCAATTGCTTCAGGAATTGCCTCAGGTATTGGCTCAGGAAGAGTCCAATTATTTTCATTTTCCAACATATTATTCAATAGTAATTCATCTTGGTCTACTGTTCTTTCCCTGAAAACACAACCAGCACAACTATCCAAGTGGTCCTTGGAAGCATCGGTTAGTCCATTATAAAAGATATCAAGTATTTCATTTTTCTTAAGAGGATGATTAGGCAAAGCATTAAGTAATCGGAGAAGCCTCCCCCAAGCTTGTGGGAGACTCTCTTCTTCGATTTGCACAAAGTTATATATTTCCCGCAAGAAAGCTTGTTTCTTATGAGCAGGGAAATATTTAGCAGAGAAGTAATAAATCATATCCTGTGGACTACGCACACAGGGTAGCTATATCATTCAACTTGGTAAGATGTGCCACAACAGTTTCGAATTCAAGGCCATAAAAAGGATCAGATTCTACCAAAGTAATAATATCAGGATCAACAAAGAATTCATAATCCTTATCAGTAACAAATATAGGTGAAGTAGCAAAAGCGGGGTCATGTATCCTTCTAGCATTTATGGTCTTTTGTTTCAGCTTAGCTAACTATTTCTTAAGATCTGATCTATCATTGCAAGCAAGAAAATCTCTAGCAGTTTCTTCATCCATAACATAACCCTCAGGAACAACAGGCAATTCATAATCATTAGGAGATCCTTCATCATCACTATCATCAATAATAGCATCTTCAATA
The DNA here is from genome assembly GCF_018294505.1 of Triticum aestivum. Taxonomy (NCBI): domain Eukaryota; kingdom Viridiplantae; phylum Streptophyta; class Magnoliopsida; order Poales; family Poaceae; genus Triticum; species Triticum aestivum. Next base: position 14,680,473 of record NC_057795.1, on the reverse strand, counting down.
ATTTCATTCTCTCTAGCCCTAACAAGTTGTTCATCAAGAAATTCACCTAATGGCACAGTAGTATCACGCACAGAAGTAGTTTCATCATAAGTATCATGCAAAGCAGAAGTGGCATCATCAATAACATGTGACATATCAGAATTCATAGCAGTAGCAGGTTTAGGTGTCGCAAGCTTATTCATAATAGAAGGAGAATCTAGTGCAGAGCTAGATGGCAGTTCCTTACCTCCCCTCGTAGTTGACAGATAGATCTTGGTTTTAGCGTCTTTCAAGTTCTTCATAGTGATCAACAGATATAAATCCCAAGTGACTCAGAGAATAGAGCTATGCTCCCCGGCAACGGCCCCAGAAATTAGTCTTGATGACCCACAAGTATAGGGGATCGCAACAGCTTTCGAGGGTAGAGTATTCAACCCAAATTTATTGATTCGACACAAGGTGAGCCAAAGAATATTCTTGAGTATTAGTAGTTGAGTTGTCAATTCAACCACACCTGGATAACTTAGTATCTGCAGAAAGGTATTTAGTAGCAAAGTAATATGATAGTAATGGTAACAGTGGTAAAAGGTAAAGATAGTAATAGCAATATTTTTGGTTTTTGTAGTGATTGTAACAATAGCAACGGAAAAGTAAATAAGCGAAGCACAATATGTGAGAAGCTCGTAGGCAATGGATCAGTGATGGATAATTATGTCGGATGCGATTCCTCATGTAATAGCTACAACATAGGGTGACACAGAACTAGCTCCAATTCATCAATGTAATGTAGGCATGTATTCCGAATATAGTCATACGTGCTTATGGTAAAGAACTTGGATAATTAGCGGGGTCCTAGCGGAAACTAAGGTATATTAAGGCCTCCTTTTAATAGAGAACCGGACCAAAGCATTAACACATAGTGAATACATGAACTCCTCAAACTATGGTCATCACCGAGAAGTATCCCGATTATTGTTACTTCAGGGTTGTAGGATCATAACACATAATAGGTGACTATATACTTGCAATATAGGATCAAGAACACACATATATTCATGAAAACATAATAGGTTCAGATCTGAAATCATGGAACTCGGGCCCTAGTGACAAGCATTAAGCATAGCAAAGTCATAGCAACATCAATCTCAGAACATAGTGGATACTAGGGATCAAACCCTAACAAAACTAACTTGATTACATGATAAATCTCATCCAACCCATCACCGTCCAGCAAGCCTACGATGGAATTACTCACGCACGGCGGTGAGCATCATGAAATTGGTGGTGGAGGATGGTTCATGATGACGACGGCGACGAATCCCCCTCTTCGGAGCCCCGAGCGGACTCCAGATTAGCCCTCCCAAGAGAGATTAGGGCTTGGCGGCGGCTCCATATCGGAAAACGTGATGAAACTTTCTCTCTGATTTTTTTCTCCGCGAGACGGAATATATGGAGTTGGAGTTGAGGTCGGCGGAGCCTCAGGGGGCCCACGAGACAGGGGGGCGCGCCCAGGGGGACGGCGCGCCCCCCACCCTCGTGGATAGGGTGTGGGCCCCCTGGTCTTGATTCTTTCTCTGGTATTTTTTATATTTTCCAAAAAGTGCCTCCGAGGATTTTCAGGACATTCCGAGAACTTTTGTTTTCTACACATGAAACAACATCATGGTAATTCTGCTGAAAACAGCATCAGTCCGGGTTAGTTTCATTCAAATCATGCAAATTAGAGTCCAAAACAAGGGAAAAAGTGTTAGGAAAATTAGATACGTTGGAGACGTATCATCCCTTGTCTCATTTTCTCTCATTTTTTTGTTTGGGCTTCTTTGGCCTCTATAATTTTTCATAAAGTCCGGAGTCTCATCCCGACTTGTGGGGGAATCATTGTCTCGATCATCCTTTCCTCACTTGGAACAATGCTCTAATAATGAAGATCATCACACTTTTATTTATTTACAACTCAAGAATTACAACTCAACACTTAGAACAAAATATGACTCTATGTGAATGCCTCCGGCGGTGTACCGGGATATGAAATGAATCAAGAGTGACATGTACGATAAACAGGGTGGCTATATCATTTAACTTGGTGAGATGTGCCACAACAGTTTCAGCTTCAGTGCCATAGAAAGGATCAGATTCAACTAAAGTAATAATCTCTGGATCAACAGAGAATTCATAATCCTTATCAGTAACAAAGATAGGTGAAGTGGCAAAAGCAGGGTCATGTTTCATTCTAGCATTTAGAGTCTTTTGTTTCAGCTTAGCTAACAATTTCTTAAGATCTGATCTATCATTGCAAGTAAGAAAATCTCTAGCAGTTTCTTCATCCATAACATAACCCTCAGGAACAATGGGCAATTCATAATTAGGAGGAGAACCTTCATCATCACTTTCATCATCACTTTCATTTTCAATAATTTCATTCTCCCTAGCCTTAGTAAGTTGTTCATCAAGAAATTCACCCAATGGCACAGTAGTATCAAGCATAGAAGTAGTTTCATCATAAGTATCATGCATAGCAGAAGTGGCATCATCAATAACATGCGACATATCCCAATTCATAGCAGTAGCAGGTTTAGGTGTCGCAAGCTTATTCATACCAGAAGGAGAATCTAGTGCAGAGCTAGATGGCAGTTCCTTTCCTCCCCCCATAGTTGAGGGATAAATTTTAGTTCTTTGATCTTTCAAGTTCTTCATAGTCATCAGCAGATATAAATCCCAAGTGACTCAGAGAATAGAGCTATGCTCCCCAGCAATGGCGCCAGAAATTAGTCTTGATAACCCACAAGTGTAGGGGATCGCAACAGCTTTCGAGGGTAAAGTATTCAACCCAAATTTATTGATTCGACACAAGGGGAGCCAAAGAATATTATTGAGTATTAGCAGTTGAGTTGTCAATTCAACCACACCTGGATAACTTAGTATCTGCAGCAAAGTATTTAGTAGCAAAGTAGTATGATAGTAATGGCAACGATAGCAAGAGAAGTATTTTTTGGGTTTTGTAACAATAGCAATGGAAAAGTAAATAAGCGAAGCACAGTATATGAAAAGCTCGTAAGCAATGGATCTATGATGGATAATTATGTCGGATGCGATTCCTCATGTAATAGCTATAACATAGGGTGACACAGAACTAGCTCCAATTCATCAATGTAATGTAGGCATGTATTCCGAATATAGTCATACGTGCTTATGGAAAAGAACTTGGATAATTAGCGGGGTCCTAGCGGAAACTAAGGTATATTAAGGCCTCCTTTTAATACAGAACCGGTCCAAAGCATTAACACATAGTGAATACATGAACTCCTCAAACTACGGTCATCACCGAGAAGTATCCCGATTATTGTCACTTCGGGGTTGTCGGCTCATAACACATAATAGGTGACTATATACTTGCAAGATAGGATCAAGAACACACATATATTCATGAAAACATAATAGGTTCAGATCTGAAATTATGGAATATAGCCTACGATGGAATTACTCATGCACGGTGGTGAGCATCATGAAATTGGTGATGGAGGATGGTTGATGATGACGATGGCGACGAATCCCCCTCTCCGGAGCGCCGAACGGACTCGAGATCAGCCCTCCCGAGAGAGATTAGGTCTTGGCGGCGGCTCCGTATTGTAAAACGCGATGAAACTTCCTCTCCGATTTTTTTCTCCGCTGCAGGAGGCCCACGAGACAGGGGGGCACGCCCAGAGGGGGTGGGCGGACCCCCACCCTCTTGGACAGGGTATGGGCCCCCTGGTCTTCATCTTTTGCCAGTTATTTTATATTTTCTGAAACTTATCTCCGAGGATTTTCAGGTCATTCCAAGAACTTTCGTTTTCTACACATAAAACAACATCATGGCAGTTCTGCTGAAAATAGCGTCAGTCCGGGTTAGTTTCATTCAAATCATGCAAGTTAGAGTCCAAAACAAGGGCAAAAGTGTTTGGAAAAGTAGATACGTTGGAGACGGATCAGGTGCCTCTATACCGGGCTATGTCACTACGCAGTTCGACTAAGTCTGGTCGGATATGTTCGGCCTCGCCGGACTTGTTGTTAGTGTATCCGGCATGACGGTTATTGTCATGTGTTGGGGCGCCCTCCCGCGATCCGTAGATCGATCTTGGCTGTCCTGCTTTGTTTTCCAATATGTCTTGTAGGTCCTGCATATTGTCCCGGGCTGTAGTGTATTGGCGTTGGGGTGTGGACTGGTATTCGGGTTGATACGCCGTTTTATCTCGGCCATGAGGTGGCCGGTTAGCCTTGTCCTGTGCTGGTAGTGTAGGCTCTAGGGCCTCCTCCTCGAGTTAAGGTAGCAACTTGTGCTTTGGGTAACCTTTGGTGGGGCACTCGAGTCCGTATTCCTCGGCTGCCAGGACCTCAGTCCATCTGTCTGTGAGCAGATCTTCATCAGCTTGGAGCTGCTGCCGCTTCTTTTTCAGGCTTCTTGTAGTGGCTATAATCCGGCGCTTGAACAACTCCTGCTCTGCGGAATCCTCAGGCATGCCGAATTCATCGTCACTGAGGCTCACCTCATCTTCGGAGGGAGGCATATAGTTGTCATCCTCCAAGTATCAGTCCGTCGCCTGTTCATATGCGCTAACCTGCCCGTCTTCCTGTTCGGCCTGCTCGAAGGTAGGCTGATCAGGATTGTATTCATCTTCGGCACCATCCGGATTGTTTTCATCTCCTGTGCCGGTATTGCTGTGGCGGAGCTTAGAGCGGCACCGATGACGCCCATGATTTGATTGCTTCCCTAAGGGGTTATCCTCTATTGCCTCATCGCCATTGTTTTCTTTGGGGGTGTCCACCATATATATATATCATATGAGGAGGTGGCTGTCCAGCGCCCTGTGGGCGGTGGTTCCTGTTCATCTCCTGCATCATGGTCCATATCGTCGATGTCTTCCGAGTCGAAGTCAAGCACGTCGGTTAAATCATCGACAGTGGCATTGAAGTGGGTGGTGGGTGGGTGACGAATTTCTTCGTCATCTGCTTCCCACTCGAGCCGGACATAGTTCGGCCAAGAGTCTCCTGACAAAGACATAGACCTTAATGAATTCAGCATGTCACCGAAGGGCGAGTGCTGAAAGATATCCGCAGCGGTGAACTCCATTACCGGAGCCCAATCGGATTCGATGGGCCCGGATGCATGCGTTCCAGAACCTACGGTCGGAGACAAGTCCGGGGGTCCGGTGACACAGATTTCCTTAGAGGTGGAGTCTGTGCTCGGCTCTACCGCCGATGAGTATGCGGCCTCCGTGGCGGGGTCCATCCACCCGTCCTTGGATGACGCGATCTTCCCCGGATTTAGGTCTGGAACTGCTGTAGGTGCAATATCCCGAATACTGTCCGACAACAGATCTAAGTCGGGCTCGTCGTGACCGTCCGGCGCTCCCGTAGGCCCAAATCCATCGAATGTCAAGTCTCTGCGGATGTCGGTCGTGTAATTCAAGTTTCTGAACCTGACCTGATGGCCAGGGGCGTAGCTGTCGATCTGCTCCAGATGGCCAAGCGAATTGGCCCGTAGTGCGAAGCCTCCGAACACGAAGATCTGTCCGGGGAGAAAAGTCTCACCCTGGACCGCGTTGTTGTTGATGATTGAAGGATCCATCGAGCCTTACAGCGACGACACATAGGAACTCTCAATGAAAGCACCAATGTCGGTGTCAAAACTGGCGGATCTCGGGTAGGGGGTCCCGAACTGTGCATCTAAGGCTAATGGTAACAGGAGGCTGGGGACACGATGTTTACCCAGGTTCGATCCCTCTCGATGGAGGTAACACCCTACTTCCTGCTTGATTGATCTTGATGATATGAGTATTATAAGAGTCGATATACCACGAGATTGTAGAGGCTAAACCCTAGAAGCTAGCCTATGATTATGATTGTCCTTGTCCTACGGACTAAACCCTCCAGTTTATATAGACACCGGAGGAGGCTAGGGTTACACAGAGTCGGTTACAGAGAAGGGATCTAACATCCGAACCGCAAAGCTTGCCTTCCATGCAAAGGAGAGTCCCATCCGGACACGGGATGAAGTCTTCAATCTTGTATCTTCATAGTCCAATAGTCCGGCCAAAGTATATAGTCTGGCTGTCCGGATACCCCCTAATCAAGGACTCCCTCAGCGGGGCAGCCTGGCAGCGTGGATCGAGCTCGTGGCGTCGTCATGCTGGCTTATATAGCAAAGGCTTTGGTCCCGGTTCATCGCACCAACCGGGACCAATGCGCCCCTTAGTCTTGGTTGGTCGCACCAACCGGGACCAAAGGCCTCTTTTCAGCAGCCCAAAGGGCGGGAAGCAGAGGGCTTTGGTCCCGGTTGGTGGCACCAACCGGGACTAAAGGGTGGGCATTGGTTCCGGTTGGTGCCACCAACCGGGACCAAAGGGGTGCATTGGTTCCGGTTGGAGCCACCAACCGGGACTAAAGGCCTTGTGCTGGCGCGGTGCGGTGGGAAATTTAGTCCCACCTCGCTAGCTGAGAGAGCTCAACACCTGTTTATAAGCTGCGTTGCAGCCCAGGTGTTGAGCTCCTCTCTAATATGCAGGCATTACTTGCCTACCCTTGTCACCGCCATGTTGGGCCTATTGGGCCTGCGGGCCTGCATCCTGGCCCATGTACAGATGGGTTTCTAGTCGTATGCAGGTTGTGTGGCCCATTAGGCGGCATTTTTTTCCAGTATTTTTTTGTTTTTTGAATTATTTATTTTCTTTTGATTTTTGCTTTATTTTTTTATTCATTTTGCTTTTAGCTCAGAATAATTATGAACTTTCTGTTACTCCATTAGTTTCCAAATTTGAATAGTTTAAATTTTAATTCTTTGAAATTTGTGTGAATCACTAGTTTGTGAATAACTTCACTATAAACATATATTTTGAGTGATTCTTTTTCCTGCTATTTAATATTAGTGTGTTTTATCATTATATTGAAAAACAGATTTTGTTATTTTAGTTTCTATCAAAAAACTTATTTCGAAGTATGGGAAAAATTGGATACACTTCGTGTACAAAATGGACAATCTCTTTCAAAGTATCAGGGTTTCATACGGAAACTCATTTGTTACATAGGGATTTCATTTTGTTAAACTTATTTGAACTCCTGACTTTTTGTGTGTTCAAAATGCACCATTCAAAGCCACATCATCAATTTTCAACCCTTTCTGACTTCATTAGTTATTTTCATGCATTTACTGATTATTTTAAGCTATAAGACCCTGAAATTGAAAAGTATTTCAAATGAATTTTGAAAAACTGGATGCACTTCATGTACAAAACGGACAATCTTTTTTGAAGTATCAGGATTTCATACGGAAACTTGTCTGTTACAACAGGCATTTCAAATGAACTACGAAAAGGTTGAAAGTTGGCATGGTATCATCATAATAGTTGTGGAGAAAGTCTTCACTTTTTCTTTGCTTGTGTCCTTTCCTTATTGCGCCGTAACCATGGATAATCTTCATCATTTATCAGGATGCTTGGGTCAGCCTTGACTTTGAAGGGAGGAATTTCATGAAACTTTTCACAATCTTAGGACATGTCTGTCTTGCCCTCCACTCCCAAGATGTCCCTTTTTCCTGATAGAACTATGTGGCACTTTGGCTCATCGTATGATGTATTCGCTTCCTTATCTTTTCTTTTTCTCGGTTTGGTAGACATGTCCTTCACATAGATAACCTGTTCCACATCATTGGCTAAGATGAACGGTTCGTTAGTGTACCCAAGATTGTTCAGATCCACTGTTGTCATTCCGTACTATGGGTCTACCTGTACCCCGCCTCCTAACAGATTGACCCATTTGCAGTTAAACAAAGGGACCTTAAAATCATGTACGTAGTCAAGTTCCCATATGTCCACTATGTAACCATAATATGTGTCTATTCCCCTCTCGGTTGCTGCATCAAAGCGGACACCGCTGTTTTGGTTGGTGCTCTTTTGATCTTGGGTGATCGTGTAAAATGTATTCCCATTTATCTCATATCCTTTGTAAGTCAATACAGTCGAAGATGGTCCCATGGACAACGAGTACGGCTTAGCACAAACAGTGTTCTCACCTCTGAGACGTGTTTCCAACCAACTGCTGAAAGTCCTGATGTGTTCACTTGTAATCCAGTCGTCGCACCGCTCCGTGTGTTTGGAACGCAAACTATTCTTGTGTTCATCGACATACGGGGTCACCAAGGTAGAGTTCATTAGTACTGTGTAGTGTGCTTGAGACCAAGAATATCCGTCCCTGCATATTATTGAGTCCCCTCCAAGCGTGCCTTTTCCAGTCAGTCTCCCCTCATACCGCGATTCAGGGAGACCTATCTTCTTAAGGCCAGGAATGTAGTCAACACAAAACCCAATGACATCCTCTGTTTGATGGCCCATGGAGATGCTTCCTTCTGGCCTAGCACGGTTACGGACATATTTCTTTAGGACTCCCATGAACCTCTCAAAGGGGTACATATTGTGTAGAAATACGGGGCCCAGAATGACAATCTCGTCAACTAGATGAACTAGGACATGCATCATGATATTGAAGAAGGATGGTGGGAACACCAGCTCGAAACTGACAAGACATTGCACCACATCACTCCTTAGCCTTGGTATAATTTCTGGATCGATCACCTTCTGAGAGATTGCATTGAGGAATGCACATAGCTTCACAATGGCTAATCGGACGTTTTCCGGTAGAAGCCCCCTCAATGCAACTGGAAGCAGTTGCGTCATAATCACATGGCAGTCATGAGAATTTAGGTTCTGGAACTTTTTCTCTGCCATATTTATTATTCCCTTTATATTCGACGAGAAGCCAGTCGGGACCTTCATACTAAGCAGACATTCAAAGAAGATTTCCTTCTCTTCTTTGGTAAGAGCGTAGCTAGCAGGACCTTCATACTGCCTTGGAGGCATGCCGTCTTTTTCGTGCAAACGTTGCAGGTCCTCCCGTGCCTCAGTTGTATCTTTTGTTTTCCCATACACGCCCAAGAAGCCTAGCAGGTTCACGCAAAGGTTCTTCATCACGTGCATCACGTCGATCGAAGAGCGGACCTCTAGGTCTTTCCAGTAGGGTAGGTCCCAAAAAATAGATTTCTTCTTCCACATGGGTGCATGTCCCCCAGCGTCACTCGGAACAGCTAGTCCGCCGGTACCCTTTCCAAAGATTATGTGTAAATCATTGACCATAGGAAGTACGTGATCACCGGTACACATGGCGGGCTTCTTCCGGTGATCTGCCTCGCCTTTGAAATGCTTGCTTTTCTTTCGACATTGATGGTTGGTCGGAAGAAATTGATGATGGCCCATGTACACATTCTTCCTGCATTTGTCCAGGCATATACTTTCGGTGTCGGCTAAACAGTGCGTGCATGTGTGGTATCCCTTGTTTGTCTGTCCTGAAAGGTTACTAAGAGCGGACCAATCATTTATGGTTACAAACAGCAACGCGTGCAGGTTAAATTCCTCCTATCTGTGCTCATCCCACACACGTACACCGTTTCCATTCCACATCTGTAAAAGTTCTTCAACTAATGGCCTTAGGTACACATCAATGTCGTTGCCGGGTTGCTTAGGGCCTTGGATGAGAACTGGCATCATAATAAACTTCCGCTTCATGCACATCCAAGGAGGAATGTTATACATACATAGAGTCATGGGCTAGGTGTTGTGATTGCTGCTCTGCTCCCCGAAAGGATTAATGCCATCCGCGCTTAAACCAAACCGTAAGTTCCTTGGGTCACGTGCAAACTCAGCCTAGTACTCTCTCTCGATTTTTCTCCACTGCGACCCGTCAGCGGGTGCTCTCAACTTCCCGTCTTTCTTACGGTCCTCACTGTGCCATCGCATTAACTTGGCATGCTCTTTGTTTCTGAACAGTCATTTCAACCATGGTATTATAGGAGCATACCACATCACCTTCGTAGGAACCCTCTTCCCGCGGGGCTCGCCGTGAACATCACCAGGGTCATCTCGTCTGATCTTATACCGCAATGCACCGCATACCGGGCATGAGTTCAAATCCTTGTATGCACCACGGTAGAGGATTTAGTCATTAGGGCATGCATGTATCTTCTGCACCTCCAATGCTAGAGGGCATACGACCTTCTTTGTTGCGTACGTACTACCGAGCAATTCGTTATCCTTTGGAAGCTTATTCAATATTTTCAGTAGCTTCTCAAATCCTCTGTAGGGCACATCATTCTCTGCTTCCATTGCAGTAATTCCAGTACGGTACCCAGCTTTGTGTTGCCATCTTTGCAATTGGGGATACAACCCTTTTTTGTGATCGTCTAACATGCGATCGAACTTCAGCTTCTCCTTTTCACTTTCGCATTGCGTCTTTGCATCGACAATGACCCGGCGGAGGTCATCATCATCACATCTTCTGGTTCCTCTTGATCTTCAGTAGCTTCCCCTGTTGCAGCAGCATTGGGCACATCGTCTGGTTCCTCTTGATCTTCAACAGCTCCCCCCGTTACAGCATCACCGTATTCAGGGGGCACATAGTTGTCATCGTCCTCTTATTCTTCGATGTCTTCCATCATAACCCCTATTTCTCCATGCCTCGACCAAACATTATAGTGTGGCATGAAACCCTTGTAAAGCAGGTGGGTGTGAAGGATTTTCCGGTCAGAGTAAGACTTCGTATTCCCACATTTAGGGCATGGACAACACATAAAACCATTCTGCTTGTTTGCTTCAGCCACTTCGAGAAAATTATGCACGCCCTTAATGTACTCGGAGGTGTGTCTATCACCATACATCCATTGCCGGTTCATTTGTGTGCATTATATATAATTATCTGTGTCAAAAGTAAGAAAATCAGACAAGTATCTATCTAGAGTAAGAAAATTAGACAAGTCTCTATCTAAAGTAAGAAAATCAGAAAGAAGATAAGAACAAGAGGCTTACCACGGTGGTGCCGGCGACGAGATCGGCGCGGGCGATCAACGGCGGTGAAAACAGGGATGGGGCGTGACGGACCGCTAAATCTAGACAAATCTCAGGACAAATGGAGCTCCGAGGTCGAGCTTCAAGAGGAGAAAGCTTAACTAGTGTGGCTCGGGCATTTCATCGAACACCTCATGTGCATAGGAGGTGAGCTAGAGCACCCAAATGCCCTCCCCTCGCCGGCCAGAAAAAACAGAGTGCTCTACCGCGGCGATGGGTATATATAGACAACTTATTTGTCCCGGTTCGTGGCATGAACCGGGACTAAATCCCCCCCTTCTATACTGGTTCATGGCACGAACCCGTACCAATGGCTGTGGGCCAGGAGCGTGGACCATTGGTCCCGGTTCGTGCCTAGAACCGGGACAAATGGATCCAGACGAACCGGGACCAGTGCCCACGAGGCCCCGGCCGGCCCCCTGTGCTCATGAACCGGGTCTAATGCCCCCCATTGGTCCCGGTTCGTGAAGAACCGGGACTAATGGGCTGGCCAGGCCCGAACCAAAGCCCTGTTTTCTACTAGTGATGCAACAGAAGAAGCAGCGCCGTTGCCATGCACTAAGAAGGTCGACAGAGTCTGCGAGGTGGAAGAACCATAGCATACAGGTGAGTCTGTAGGTGCTATTTTATCCTTGTGCATCTTTTCCAATATTATTGATCTTTTTCGCATTAGAGTAGAATGAATATTTGCATTACCATCTTATAGTGCTAAATCCTGTGCAACAGTTGGGGTAAGATTCTCAACTGCCTAGCACCAATTTAGGCTTCTAAAACTGAAGCATAGACAAAATTGAGTAAACATCCAAGTTTCTTTTAAGTGGTACACTATATATTGCTAATCGAGGGAACTTCTATTTGTGTTGCTTGTTTTTTCTAACAATCACTTGAGTGTGTTGTTTGCAGTTTTCAACCATCCATCGCTGAACCTACACGAGCCTGATGCCATGTGTTTTTTTACCAATCAAACTACTTGGAGAACCAAAGAAAGTTGTTTTTTCTGTCTCCACTAGGAGTCGGAAATGAGAACACCATCTCTGCATAACTGAACGAAGTGACTGAAAATTTATGTTATATATGGTACAACCACGAGAGAATTATTTCTGTACACATAGAACACAGTTACATGTATGCCTTCAAAGTTATTTATTATTTATATATGTTTAAATGAGCTTGGCTTTCAACCCTGCAAGGTTTAAAATTTCTCAGTTTTATCAAGTCATTAAAAAAAAGAGCAGCCCAGTGCATGTAGCTCCCCCTTGCACAGGGTCGGGGAAGGGTCCGGCCACTTTGGGTCTATAGTATGCAGCCTTTCCCTACATTTTTGTAAGAGGCTGTTTCCAGGACTTGAACCCGTGACCTCATGGTCACAAGGCAGCAGCTTTACCACTGCGCCAAGGCTCCCCTTCAGTTTTATCAAGTCATTCACAATTTTAATTATCATATGTATATTTGTGCCTGATACTCCAAATGCCCATTCGGCCAGGTTGATTTGCAAGGGTTGTGTGGAGCGAACCCTGTTCCTCTAAACCAAGGGGTACTTTTGGCCCTTTTCCTGGCATGCGACATAGCCAATGAGATGTCCCTGAAGCTTTAATGCCGATACAAAGGTTTAAAAAATGTTCACACACAGTATTTGGTTCATATCCCCATTCTTTCATGTTCGATTGACTGGTGCGGTTCTCTTAAATAGTTTGGACCATTTAGCATTTGGGACCACGAGGATTCCGATTGGGAGAACGGCATCGTCCATAGATTAATGGCGAGAAGACGTTGGTGCTTTGATTAATTTCCAGGACCATTGTTTCCTGTACGGTGATGCAATCTGAGTATCATGCAAAAATTTGTCATGTTTGGGCATTGTCAGTATCGGAACACTGGACAAACCCACTTTACAGGTGGACAGGAGGGTTGACCGTTGAGCGATGCGCTACACGAGTAGGCCAGGAGGAACAAGAGTAGAAGAGGAATGTAGCCTGTAGGTGAGAGAAGATGATGCCATTGCCATCTTGACTGAAGGTTGGGCATCTAAAGATGCTTGTCAACCAGAACTCTGAAGGTGTATGGTGTGATATTCACTAAAATTATATTGACCAAGCACAACTTATCCAATCGTCTGGAAACCACCGTTCTTTGACTAATTGTTAATATTCTCTGAATTTTCTTGCTAGCTAAACACCACTTGAAGGTACCTGGAAATACATTACTTGCTGAAGCTGCACATCCTACGCCCCAGAAGGAGGCCGAATGCATATTCCGATCATGTGATCTAAAAAGTAAAGCTTCCTTGCTGGATCTAAGGTTTAATTTCTCTGCCCCAATGCTGGCTCTTAGGGTAATACAACTTCTACTCCATATTTTTTATGCCCTCCACATAAATCCATCACTCTCTTGTTGCCTTGAAGCATACTTCCGTCGCAGCCGGAGCTGAACATTTGGAGAGAGCATACTGTAGCAAGCTTGATTTCCAGTGACCTGGTGTTTTGTGCAACCCAACGATAGGTGTGTTTGGAAAAAAAAAGGTCAGTTCGTGTTGCAATTTTATGAAAACTTCTTTATGCGGTGTTATTGCTCTGGTACAAAAAAAATTCATGGTATTTTTATTCCTGTTTAGATCGCCACCTACCTATGAATTACGACTCTGGGCATGGCAGAATGTCACCATAATTTTTGTTCAGCAACTAGATTTCATCCCAAGACATGCCATCTCTTTAATTTGACTCTGAGCATGTAATACTATTAGTTAATCATGTGGGTTGGTCTTGTGTCTTCCAGCTGCAATTGAATTAGTCTAAGCGATCGAGGTCCTACTAATTAATTAAGCTGGCTATTTGCTTGCTTCTTGTACCTACAACATGCTCTCTGACTTTTTTTTATCGCAGTATGCAAGCTTCTAAGCGCCGGATTGATGTCGTACTAACAAATTAAGGTGGTTTCTTACTTGCTTTTTTTCTCAATATTGCAAGCTTTACTGTGAATTAAAAGCAATTATAAGGATGGAGCCGGTATGCCCACAGTTGATTCACTGATGTTGAAATTAACTGCAGTAGCTTATTTTTCCTACAACTTCATTGAAAGTTCCTTTGACGTATCTAATTATCTAAAGTTTTCCTTGTACCATTTCCCATGAGATTAATGTAATTGAGAATACCAGTGCTTGTTTGAATCATTTAGTTAATTAATTTTGTAGATAAAACTTGTATTTGTATGTTTTCGAATTACTATTATCCTGGTAAAATGACCACAAGTGAAAGGGTTGTCAAGATTAATTATTTTTTGTGGAAGCATTATTGGTCTAATTAATAGATGTACATGCATCAATAATGTTGTTGAGCTTTAGTTGATTCAATAGTGTCGTACTATTCACAAAGTTCTATTTTGAGAAAAAATAGCAAATTCAATATTGTGGCAGCTAAATGGCGTGCCCGCTGTAGCAAGTGAGTGCCCATCAAAATCACCCCGAGCATATTTGCGCTGATTTTCATGATTGCTCTTCTGCCAGCAACAATGTTCCTCGCACTTCGACCACACAACTGTATGTTCATGTTCCAGAGTCCTTATTCATAGTTAATTTCAATCATAAAGTGACAAATGGCAGTCTATTAGTTAACATGTGTATCTCCGTTTCTTCTAAGTTTCAATCGACCTACTCTGAAGTTGTTCCTAAGACAGTGCCTCAAGCAAAGGGAATGAGCCTCAGTTAGTGTATCTAGCGAGTTCGCGATCCTTTGTTGGGATAAACATTTGTGTAAGAGCAATAGTCTCGTCACTGTTGGTTGTTAGTACTGTTGCTTCTTAATTCTAATTTTTACTTCAATTCATAAGGCAATGTAGTTATGCTTGACGCACGATATGAAGATTGGCATTTTGCCTTTTGACCTTGGTTTCTTCCTCCAGTAAGTAAATGCACATAGTTCTTTTGTAAATTAGAGCATACGACTTGTTGATCGATCTCTGAGCTCAGTAATAATATTAAGCCTTAATCTGTTTATTGTGCAGACAAGATGAGAAAGAAATGCTACCTAAGAATATGTACTTTATAAACATTTCAACTATATGGAATAAAATTAAATAAATAAGGAAACAATATATTCATATATCTTTTTTGTACTTTGATGGTTTCACACCACAAGTTCCGAGATGGTAATTGTGCTGCATATGTCTGCTTTCTTACTTTGTTTTTCTGAACATGTAGGTTCCGGAAGATGTCATGAAGAATTTCTTTGAGAGAATTTGCGTGAGGTGTGTCTAAATGATTTTATCTTCTGAACATATTCTTGTATGACTAACTGAATTCATTTTCTCAAAATGTTGGTACTTTTCCTTTTTCATTTATGTTGCTTGACCGAGTCTCTCTCGGATTATGTACACTCCACATGCTTGCCCTTATTGAGTTTTCTCAAGTAAGAAAAACTTGATATTTATGTTTGTCGGCAGTAGCGTGACTAGCTGATCTATAGCGGCGCGGAAGGTGAGCTTGGCTGCAGGCAGCAACTCCTTTGGCTGACCTGCGGCGATGCAGAAGTTGGGTTGGAAAGAAGCACGACCGACTGCTCTGAAGTGGGTCGTAGGGAGAGCTTCGTAAGAGATAGGGAGGGAGCTCTATTGGCACGTGCATGACATCCAACCCAATGGCATCATGCCCTGGTAAGCTTCTTATCTGTTCCAATTCTTGCACTTGGTATTTTTCTTTCTAACCCTGAAAATAGATTTTGCCTTGATTCCTAATCATGCTTTAAAAGCTGATATCCGCCTCGTTTGTCTTGCTACTGGTGGTAATGTGTGCAAGTATGATTTTGTGATAATGCCAAATGTTGTGTGCCTTCTTTCTTCATGGTACGAGTACTCTAACCTTCCTCGTATGATAATGTATTACTGCTACAGAGCACAAACGACGTGTTTTTTAATTATATTCTAGTTGACATGGATTTCATTTATCTTGTGAATTGTATAGTCAGATCATGAATTTTAATGGTTGGTTGATTTTCATGGTCACAGGTAGGCATGGTTGTGTGGCCACGGGGAGAATGGAGCAAGTAGCGTGTGAGGAATTTAAGAAATGGGGACAAGGGACAATTTAGTTAATTAAGGCTCTATGTTAGTTTCAAGTTTTATCCTTGTTGCGGTAAAAAATTAAGGTTGGATTAACCACCATGTACATCTTTAATTACTTTTAAATAAGAAATATAATCAAAATATTCTTTTGAATTGATAAAATTTATATAATTTGTACAACTACATGAAGGTGGAATAGGAGGAAGGGTGGGAGAAGATTAGATATCATTTCATTTTCTTGCAAAGAGAAGATGGTTACGAAGAAATGACAAGAAATGGAGAGAGAATCAGTTTTATTACTGTATGGATGGAGACCACATGCCAGCTTGTCCAACATATTTCTACATTGAGTCAATTATTCAATCGCTATGTTTTTTTATTCCATGGCAATGCATGGTCATTCAACTATTCAAATTTACAGGCTGTTCATCCAGTTTTTTCAAGCTATTTACATATTTGTCACTTGTCCGGAAGTTTGCATATGATGCTAGGAAGTGAACATAAGGACACATAAACGTTGCATTTTGAATATGAAATAAATTCAACATCCAAATAACAAATTCGTTGCTCTGTCCATCGGTGAGCAGGAAATGTAAGCATCCTTCTAAATAAGATATTACCTATCTTGAAGCTGGAAATGCAAGAATTATTCTAAATAACATATTAGTTATCTTCATGATGGAAATGCAAGCATCCAAAATTTACAACAATATTTCTAAAAACTGAAAACAATCTTGCAATTTGATATAAGAATGAAACATAAGCAACATCACAAAGTTTGCTATTTGTTTTGAAACATAATTACCAACAAGTGATATACAGGTGAACTTACAGTTTATTCAAATTGGAATGCGACTCACTCTACTAAAAAGGACGATGTCACTCACTCCGAGTAAAAACGGTCATCTACTCACATTTAGCATCTGACCAATGAATATATATTGTATATGAGTTTTCTATTTTTTATGTTAATATTGTTTATATGTTTACTTTTGTAGATCAAAGATCAAAACTGATGGCTTTTTATTGATAAAGCTTTATGGTGAACCAGACTGAAAAATCATCGGGTTTTACACAATCAAAAAAGATGCATGCAAATAATTGTTCTTTATATATTTGTTGTGCATGATAATACAAAAGGTATGTTTCTATACATATTTATTTTTGCAGAGTATGAAAGAGATGGAGATGGATTATGTCAACGTTCAAAAAGAATCCATCGACAAGGGTGTTGAGGTGATGTCATTGGAAGGGCCCAAAAATTCATTAAGATTTATACAACAAAAGGCCCATGGCAACGCACGGGATTGTACTAGTTTCTTTAGTGTCTCAAAAAAAGTTCAGATTATTTTGCCCCAAAAATAGTAATGTTTTTCTATGGTATAAAAAAAGTTAAAGATTCTCTCTTTTCTACTATGGTTAAGTTTTGGGGAGTGTCTGGTTGCAACTCCCAGTCAACGTGAATCATGCACGAGGCAAGTCAGACAGTCAAGGACACCTTTCCTCAGTTGCAAACTGAGAACACTTGGTTGCAACCCAGTTGCAACTCACATAACGCACGAATCACAATGCAAATCTAATGGTCGCTTTGCATCCACCACTCTGATCAGGGTAACACGTTCAGAAATAAAAGAAAGAAATCAAAGCTCCAAAGCCTAGAGGAGATAGAGGAGGCTAAGTCCCCGCTTGGAAACACTTTTTATTTTCCCTGCTGTATTGCATCAGTATAAAACCGGTGAGTGCAATTACACCCATCGATTGGTCTGTCATTTTTTTTGACTATAACATTGCCAAAAAGCCTAGAAAATAAAATGCACACGGTGAACCAAGCGTGATTTGAGGATTCAACGGGCTATTTTTACGTCTCCGACTAATACGGATGTTTTGGGCTAGAAAACGCCGAACCAATTGCGGCCTAAGGCGGAGAAGACCATCGAGAAGGTTCACAACCAAAGTTTTTAGCTTGGGTCACCTATGATCAGTGGGTCTTAGAATTTCACAGTGCCAACGATAAGGTCAAGGTAGCGGCGATGATGGCTCCTACGACAACTTTCCTAGAGTAGCACCTTTTGAGAGACTCATTGATTCGAAGTACTTTATCAGAATTTCAAAGGATTGAAATTGTTAGTAATTTATCCTATGTTGATCGTTTGATATCAAGATCAAACGCTATGGTAATTTTTCCTAAAGATTTCCTTCAAGGCTTTCTTTGGTGTGCGGGATTCCGAAAACAATATAAGATTAAGAAAAACACAGGAATATGATAGGAATGCTTGTGCAAAATTAAGGATTAGAATTTTTAGCAAATATGGCCATGTGTGCTTTATTTACAAAGCAGGGCAAGAGCCTATTTCGAGGGACCACATGAAAATGTGTAGTTAGAAATTGTAGTCTTGTTATATGTGCATCGAAATTTTAAAAAGAGATTCAAGTGGATGTTAAATATCCAGAGGCTCAGAGAGGAGCGGAGAGGCCTCTCATCCTCCTCCTCCTCCTCTTCCTTCTCTTGCTACTACTACCAGGGACAAGATTGTGGACCATGCCTCCCCTCACCACCCACATGACGGCATGCGAGGTGCCGAGGGGCCTCTCTCCTCCTCCTTCAGCCAAGGGCACTGACCGAACCTCCCACGTATATCATGTGACATCATTGATATCTATGTAACATTCAATCGGGAGGGATATACATAAACTAGGTTTGGTCAAGCCTAAGGTTTGTTACTGAATTATCATGAACCAATTAATTATTAGGAAGTTATGCCATACAAATAACCACATTGATAAGATGAGGGTTTATGTAGTTTTTGTTTGCTCCCAAGGTTGAGACCAGCGGGGCGAGAGCCTGTTTCAAGAGAAAGATTACCATACTGTTACTAAATCTGTCGGCTTTCTATCTACTGACTTTTAACATGACAACTCAATTTCAGATGGTATATCCAGAAGGTTGATATTATTTAGACTCTAAAATGTGTTGTGGTGTACTGTAGAATCTGTAAGTTTAAGGAATGTTGAGTAGTTTGAGTTATATTTTGCTATCATATTTAACTGAAGAGTCTTTCAGCTAGCAAAATATTTGTACGAAATAAAAAAATGTTTTCTAACAAATTATAGCAAACACAGAAAGAGTCTTACTAGTGAAACGGTAGCTCTAGTAGATCCTTTGCAAATACTCCTTCCGATACATATTGAGTGTCGCTGACTTAGCAAACTTTGTACTAAATCAGCGATATTTAATATGGAGCAGAGGGAGTACATATGGAATCTGGTCCTTGGTTGGATAAAAGGCGAGCCTCCAGTGCCTTGTTCATCGTGCACTCACGAAAAATGATAATCAATTTATATCTACCTTTTTCGTGCTTCCACAATGGATTAGCAGTCAAGTATGTCGTTTGCCCAAAGATTATCATATATCGAATCCTTGCTTTCGACGGCTAAATGACAAGATCTTTGGATCAGGCAACTTGAGCTCCATGAGACTACTTTCGAGACACCATATATGTTCATACCACCGATAGCAAATCGCATAAAGCACATATGTTTCTGATCCACAGATCATACTTCATTAATAGTCATGTGTTATTACAAAGTTCATATAACTATGTATGACTTGTACAATCATGTAGTACTAAACTACTACGTAAAATCTTCTGTCGTGCACTAGTAGTACATACAGTAGATGCAATACCATGATGTCTGCAATGAGTTATTCTTATTCCTTTTTAACCCAGTTTCTCATACTCCATTGCATAAAGGTACAACAATACATTGCAAAAATGACATGCGCTGAAAGTGCAGGAATATGAACATGCATTGTCACATGTATATACAAGCTCTGTTTTTCACTTCGACGTCTTGGACCACACATGTGGAATAGCTCTGAGTTGCAGGTCATACCTTCTACTTACAGCCAACCCAAACTTCTCAGACATGTCAAACGAAACAAGGCTAGAACCATCAGGAAGTCTCCAGTTGAAGTGATATAGAAAGTTTGTTAATGCCATCTCCATGACCGATGAGCCAAACTGGATCCCGGGGCACTGCCGTCGCCCAGCTCCAAAGGGAATGAATTCAAAGTATGTTCCATTGTAATTTAAGTTGATGTTCTCAAACCTCTCTGGCCTAAACTCTCTAGGATCGTCCAAGTTTTTCGGATCTTGAGAAATTGCAACGGCATTAATGCATATATTGGTGCCTTTAGGGATGTCATACCCCATAACTGTGCAATCCTCTCTGGCTGAGCGTGGGATTAGAGAAATTGGTGGATGCAACCTAAGGGTTTCCTTGATGACCATCTGCATGTACTGGAGTTTAATGAGGTTGTTATTAGTAATAACAGATCGGCCTTCACCAAGAATCTCCCATACTTCTTGTTGTGCCTTAGCCATGATTTCAGGACTCCGCCCAAGCTCCGACATAGCCCACGCCAAAGTAGTTGATGTGGTCTCCGTGGCACCTGCAAACATATCCTGTTGTACAAAGCACAATCAAACATCTTCCTATATAAAATAATATATGAATGCTTCAAAAAGCTTTGTCTAAAAGTATGATTAATTTAAGTGTTCGTTTGTGAAGACTAATATAGTAAAATGTGATCAATTAGATGTGTAGACACTACATACGATGATTATTACACCCATCAGTCAGGAATATGGACAGTTGGGGCATACTAGCCATGTGGTACGCTTTCTTTTCTGAATAGGCACTACATATCTTCTATTCTTTTTGTTAAACTGCCATATATTCATATTCTAAATAAAGGTTAAAGATAAAAGGGAGCCCGGTGCACGTAACTCCTGTTTACGTATGGTCTGGGGAAGGGTCCGACCACTTTGGATCTGTTGTACCCAGTCTTTCACTACATTTCTGCAAGAGAATCCGTGACCTCATTGTCACAAGGTGATAGCTTTACTGCTACACATGGTTAAAGATACACCAACAGAAATGTAGCGATGTCTAAAATATACTATGTAATAAAGGGGGAAATAAGACTAAAAAGGTCTGGGTGAGATTAAATAAATACTTGACACTTTTGACACAATAAGATGTTGCCATCGCATTTTTGAGGGCCACCATGCTAGTTAATACATGAAGATAATAGATCTAGTCTCTACAGTAAAACAACATCAATATCCGAGTACAACCCGTATGACAATCATGTTGTCTAACCTGTGAAATCGCCTAACCCAGGTTGTGTGTTTGAGTTGCATGCCTTGTTGTCTTTTTTCAAGACTTATAGTTCTATGAGGACAAGGAGAATGACCTCAATGGAGGGCTACTCTTCTCCACTTAGCACGCCTACAACATCATTCACTGCGATGAACATAAAGAACCTAATACGATAACATTTGGAGTTCTAGCGTCCAAAAGAAGCCCAAGATCTTTGATTGTCTCCTATGCTAGAATAGCCTAAAATCTATGGCAAATATGGTTCACAAGCGCATTGCCAATGACGCCACCTGCCCATGTTGCGATCACCATATAGAAGATTCTGTCCACACATATCTTCATCAACTGTCCCCTTGTTACTAGAGTGGCAACTCATCATCATTTCTCAAAGGGACGCCATCGCCTATTTTCAAAATACCCTACTCTAAAAAGAACTAGAAGACTGTATGTCAGTATTCCTCACTATCCCTTTGAGAATTGGGATGCTCGGAACAGCAAGGTTTTCGCCATGTTGACAATCGCAGATGTACCACGATCAACAAAATCATCTCTGAATTAACTCTATGGTCTCATTGGTTCAAGTAACCGAAAGACAAGATTAATGCATTTGTACCTAACCTCGCGTGTAAATGGGGAGCTCCTAGTTGGTGTTGTAGGCTCGCGTTAGAGGAGCGGGCCGTGGCCCATTAAAACATGGCTAACAATTTGTTCTCAAACAGAGCAAAAAATAAAATATCCAAGCCTTATTCCTGCAGCTATTATCGAATAGCTGAATCCGAACTCTGAGGGCTACCCTCAAGAGTTGTCCCTCGTAACCACCAGATCGATGTCATTTAGCTGATCATAATAAGGAAAAAGATCTATCTGACACTTCCTATAGTTAACATATATTATATATATCCAGCATAAATTATTTTCAAAAGTGGGTATAAAATTAAAACAAAATTCTTAAAAATACTGAAAGCAGGTACGAATTTGAAAATAAGGTTGACATAAATTCCAAAGAGCTCGTGGAAATGAAAAACGTTCATCGATTTAAGAAAAAGTTCATCTTCTCGAGAAAAAGTTCACGAATTTAAAAAAAAGTTCATTGATTTGGAAAACAAATTCAGAATTATGAAAAAAGTTCATCAAATCAAAAAAAGTTCATCAGTATTTTAAAAAACTTTATCTAATTTGAAGAAAAAGTTCATAGATTTTTTAAAGAAGTTAAATGAATATTTACAAAAGTTCATTGAATTGAAAAAAGTCCATCCAATTTGAAAATAAGTTCATCGATTTTGAAAAAAGTTCATCGATTTAAAAAAAGTTCATTATCACGAGAAAAAGTTCCCATATTTTAAAAAAGTGTATGCATTTTGTAAACAAAATCACAAATTTAAAGAAATTCATAAAAACATAAAAAGTTTATTAAATTTGAAGAAAGTTTTCATTGAATTGGAGAAAAAAGTTCATCGAATTGAAAAAGTTTCATCCAATTTGAAAATAAATTCTTCAATCTTGTAAAAGGTTCATAATTTTTGCAAAACATTTCATCTAATTGAGAAAAAGATCATCAATTTTGAAATTTTTCCACAAAAAGCCATAACAAGTTCATCAATTTTCAAATAAAAATCATCAAATTAAAAAGTTTATCCATTTTGAAAAGGGTTCATGCAATTTGGGAAAACGTTTATCGATTTGGAAAAGAAACTTTACAAATGTGAAAAGAAAAAGGAAAAATAAAGGAAAAATAAAAACCATATAAAAACGTTCACAAAATGACAAGCAAACCTGGAAAGAAAAACCACGAACTAAAAAACAAATAAAATGATAATAAAACCGAAATTCGGCATGAGTGGTTGATGCGGCCTAGTGGTTGGTGTTGTACCTTTGAACAGATAGGTTGTTGCTTAGAAAAAATGGCTATAAACGGGTGCCTGCAGCGTCAAATAGGATTTGCCCTGTAAATGTGCGTATGTCCTCACACTCTTTGCAACGGACTGCCTTTTAGTAAGGCGACTGATAGGCACCTGTCGACGGTCTGAAATTTGGGACGGTCGCCTCGTGGCCGTTGGATTGGGCCTGCTCCCATCGTTGCATCTGCAGCTCGAAAGTCAACCTCTCTCCCTGTCCTCTCCCCTGAATTAGTGCACACACCTTCTCCGCCCTCACGCGCGGCGCGGGCATCGTCCCCCGGCCACCATCCTCACCTTCCGCGGCAGATCGCCGTCGCTCGCCGTCACCGCAGATCGCCGCTGCTCGCTGTAGCCTTGCTCCCTCCCCTGAATCAGATCGCACGCACACTGTCTCCGCCCCCCACGCGCAGCAAGGGCACCATCCCCTGGCCACCATCCTCGCCTTCCACAGCAGATCGCCGCCGCTCGCCGTCGCCGCAGATTGCCATCGCTTGCAGTAGTCTCTGCGTTGAGGTTGTGGCACCTCAAAGTAGTCGCCGGTTGCAACAAATTTTGCACTGATGCCAGCAAAACAAAAGACCGGTTCCAGCACACACAAAAAATGCGACGGTCGCTGCAATGTTGTGCTTGTAGCATCACCTAGTCATCGGTTGCAACGAAAATTGCACTGATTTCCAGGAAATCTAATGACCGGTTCCAGAAAAAATCCCGTGAGCGTCACGGTTTGAAGCAAAAAATTCCGCCGGTCCGAGGAAAAAATGAAGCCACTTCCAGCAAAATTTCGTTGCACAATGCCTGGTTGAAGTTTTTTGCATCTACAGTTGGAAGCTTTTTCTGTCAAATGTTGAAGCTTTTTTATCTAGATTTGACGCTTTTTTGTCAACGGTTGCAGCACTAGCTAGCCCCTAGCTTCAGCGCCATCTTCGGTTGAAGCTTTTTCGTGGGCGGTTGTAGCTTTCTCATATGCTGCTTGCAGCTTTTGGTTGCACAGAACTGGTTGTAGCATCCCACACAGCAAAAAGCAAAGCCGATTCAAGCAAAAATTACCATGGGTTCCAGCAAAAAATCTTTTACGGTTGTAGCATCGATGGGGTAGCAGTCTGAGGTGTGTGGGGGAGGGGATGCTGCAGCAGGGGAGGAGGTGCTCGCAAAAAGGAGCCGGAGGTCACGCCTTCGGCGCTGGCAAGCTCACTATGCGTAAGGCGAGAGAAAGAAGCTACAGGGCGAGAGGAAGAAGCATAGAAAAAAACGTGGTAAGAAAGAGATAAGGGAAGCCACGTCTCGGTTGAGGCCCACCTAGCGTGCGAGGCCTGTTCGGCCCTGTTCCCGTGTGAAAAGAGCGAGCGAGCGAGGGGCGACTCGGCCGGTCGTCCGGAGGCAAACGTTTCCCTTTCAGTAATATAATTGACCCCAACCACCCACACACACACACCCCCCCCCCCCCCCCCCCCCACACACACACACCACCAACCCACCACCAACCCACCACCGCCACCTAATGATTTGAGTACCCACCACAAACAAAATCAATACCTGAAATTAAGACGGTAATTGCATTTGGCTCCTAGGTGCATATGCACCCATTGTCGAAATCCAAATTCCGAGAAGTTAAAAAATTCGAAACAAAAATCCCGCGTGTATATCCGGACATTTTATGTGCGTTCACAAGGTTTCAGTGAAAAACGACGTTTTTTGTGGCTTGTGTAAAAAAGATAAAGAAATGCCTCGTGAATAGTTAGAATGAAGCATCAGAAATTGTCTTTTTTACACAAGCCACAAAAAACGTCGTTTTTCACCGAAACCTTGTGAACGCACATAAAATGTCCGGATATACACGCGGGATTTTTGTTTCGAATTTTTCAACTTCTAGGAATTTGGATTTCGACAATGGGTGCATATGCACCTAGGAGCCAAAACGCCACTCTCTAATTAAGAGCAATACTCACAAACAGGACGGCGCAAATAGTCTCTGTGGTTAGAGGGAATTCCAAAGAGTCCTCTTTCTGCAGCCTGAGCAGCACGTCGAGCAGATCCTCGTCGTCAGTGCCGGAGGCACCAACGCCAGCAGCTCGAGCGGATTTCCGCTCATCGATGATCTCTGAAATGATGCGCTGCATACGGCCACAGCTCTTCTTCATCTGGCGCTCGCCATTGCTCAGCCACCTTACCAACCACGACGACGGGAAGAGATCAACGAGACAGAAGCCGCCTAGCAGCTTAAACGCCTTGTCCAACTCGCAGAGGTACTCGCCCTGCTGTGGGAACTTGCCTCCGAAAACCGCCCTGGTCACCACGTCGTTGCTGAGCGCCATCACCTTCTCGCTGACGTTGATCGTGTGGCCGGCCGAGGCAGCGGCCGTGATGCCGCGGAGGAGGCTGCCAACCTCCTCGGCCCTGATGCCCTCCATGCGTTTCACCTGCGTGGAGCTGAGGAGCTCCATGACGCAGACCTTGCGCATCTGGCGCAGATGGTCGCCGTAGGGGGCAAAGGCGATGCCCCTGCCGCCGCTGCTGAAGATGTCAAGCGTCACGCCACGCGGCCGGCCCGCGAATGCGAGGTCGTTTGTCTTCATCACGAGCGCTGCCGCTTCAGGGCTGGACACGACGACCGCGGGGACCTCGCCCAGCATGAGGTGCATCAGCTGCCCATGCCGGCGAGACAGCTGCAACAGCGTGCGGTGTGGGAGGGCGCCGGCGACGTGGTGGAGGCTGCCGATGATCGGGAGAGTCCATGGCCCAGGAGGCAGCTGCTTCCTGGCCGGCTTGCTCTTGCCAACCGAGAGCTTGAGAAGCCATATCACCAGGAGCGTAAGTAGGGCTAGGAAAGACAAGCTTAGCCACCTCTCCATGGCAATGGCCGGCAGGCAGCTCCGCTAATGAACAGAGATGATATATTCAGCATATGTATGCAGTATATGTCCGCTAGTGTAGTGAGAGGAAATACTTGACTGGTAGTGGTGTCTTGTATTGGGTATGGATGGGGAAGAAGAATGACTCATCAACAATCATGTTTCGTGTTTGTACTCCCTCCGTCCGAAAAAAATTGTCCCAAATTTGTCCCTCAAATGGATGTATCTAGTATTAATTTGGTGCTAGATACATTCATTTGAGAGAATAATTTTTTCGGACGGAGGGAGTAGTATTTAGAACAACTCTTCTTTTTTCTTGTAAGGTTGTCAGTACAGCATGATTAGCATATGAACAACTAGTTTATAAATTATACACAGGTAGTGAGAAGTGATCTATTGGCAAATATCAAAGGCATCTATTGAAAGTATTGTGATTTGGTAAAAAAAAAAAAGAGCATTAATGGAGCAATTATTGGTCAATGCTTCATTTGAACTAATCAAAAACATAATCACACTGCAAGAGTAGGTACTCCCTCCTTCCATCTATATAGGGCCTAATGCTTTTTTCAAGACCGCCTTTGACTATTGATAAGAGTAATAATACATGTGATGTATGATGTGAAAATTATATCATTGGAAGCTGCTTTCACGTATGAATTTGACGGTATGCTTTGTGTAACTTGCATGTCATATACTATTGCTCTAACACATGGTCAAAATTAGCCTTGAAAAACACATTAGGCCCTATATAAATGGAAGGAGGGAGTACTTGGCTCCGGTGTCAGCACATGGGAGCAGTTGGGTGTGGAACGTCACCAATGTGGAAATACTTGACTGTCAGTGTCAGTGGTGCCTTGTAGCCGGTTGTCTATACAACATGATTAGCACGCGGGTAGCTAGTTTATAAAGTAAGTATGCATAGGCATGAAGAATACGCTGTTAATTAAAACGTCGTCGACCTAAACAACATTGAGTGGAAGTATCCATACCGAATGACTTTGTACTTCGCACCGGCGGGTGCCGGCACAAGGAAGCAGTTTGCTGTCACCAATGTGGAAATCATGGACTATCGAGTATTCCCTTGTATCGATCAGGATAATAACAACGGCCCAACATAGCCAGGTTTGGAGTATTGATGTTCTTATTGTGGACATGCCAAACCTCCAAACATTAAAAAAAAGTAAAAAAAGGCAGCATTAGTTTTAGAAGATTAATATTTGCATATGCACATGCACTTACTACTGCATCGCTCTAGATGAATACAGTAGAAAAGAGATAGACACTAGTAAAAAAAGGACCTTAATTGGGGTCTGTATGTATGAATATAGAAGAAAATAAATAATGCAAAAAAAAAAAAATTTATATAAAGCAAAAATATTCACAAAGAAACTAAATACAGCAAAAAAACTACTCAAAAATAAATAGAAGAAAAAAATAAAGCAGAAAAGAAATAAGTACATAAAAAAATTACTCAAGAATATATAGAAAAAAATAAATAATGCAGAAAAGAAAAAAATATTATATAAAACAAAAATATTCACAAAGAAACTAAATACAGCAAAAAAAACTACTCAGAAATAAATAGAAAAAAAATAAAGCAGAAAAGAAATAACTATATAAAAAATTACTCAAAAATAAATAGAAGAAAATAAATAATGCAAAAAAGAAAAAAAAATATAAAAAAATGTTGTGGCGCTGCCCGGTGGGCCTGCCAGACATAGGGTGTGCAAATACAGGCCCAGAAGAGCCAGCGGGCTCACAGGGCAGCGCGCCCTAATTAGGCCCAGAAGCCTACTATATAAAGGAGTTCGAAAGGGCAGCCGCGGCTGGGTTTATAAACCAGTGCGGCTGCCCTTCGCTCGGCGAGGTGGGACCAAAAGTAGCGCACTGCGTGTGGCAGCGCACGGTCATTAGTACCGGTTGATGGCTCCAACCGGTACTAATGTGTCGCCCTTTAGTACCGGTTGGAGCCACCAACCAGTACTAAAGGCCCTCGTTTCCCGCTGCTTGGGCTGGCCAAAATTGGCCTTTAGTACCGGTTGGAGCCACCAACCGGTAGTAAAGGCCCCTCCTATATATATGTCACTTACGAAAATTCAGTTATTGTCCCCACTTCGTTCCACTTCTCGTGCGAGTCTCGATCTCCGACGATGACGCCGCCGCCGCCGCGCCGTCGCCCTCACCGCCCAGCCGCCCATCGTCGTCGTCGCCGCGCGCCCCTGCCGCCCGTCGTCGTCGCCGCCACCCCCGCCGCGCCCGTCTCGTCGTCGTCCCCGGCCGCCGCCCGTCTCGTCCCCGTCCCCGGCCCGCGCCGCCCGTCGTCGCCCCCGCCGCCCGTACGCGCCCGGCCCGCTCCATACACACACACACGCATACACACATACACACACACACACATACACACACACACACACTACACACACACACACACACACACACACACACACACACACTACACACACAGACACACACAAACACAAACAAACACACACACACACACACTACACGTACACTACGTACACACATACACACACTACACACACATATTTTTTTACTTATTTTCTGTTTTCTAATGTTTAGATGAATTAGAACTATCTAGTTTATTTTTAGAATGTTAGAAATGTTAATGTTAGATGAATTAGAAATGTTAATGTTTAGTTGAACTAGTTTAATTAATGTATAGATCGAACTAGTTTATTTTTAGTAAATGCTTGGTTGAACTAATTGAATTAATATAACTAGTTTATTTTTAGTAAATGCTTAGTTGAACTAGTTGAATTAATATATATAACTAGTTTATTTTTAGTAAATGCTAGTTGAACTAGTTGAATTAATATAACTAGTTTATTTTTAATAAATGTTTAGTTGAACTAGTTGAATTAATATATATAACTAGTTTATTTTTAGTAAATGCTTAGTTGAACTAACTAAATTAATATAACTAGTTTATTTTTAGTAAATGCTTAGTTGAACTAGTTGAATTAATATAACTAGTTTATTTTTAGTAAATGTTTAGTTGAACTAGTTGAATTAATATATAGAACTAGTTTATTTTTAGTAAATGCTTAGTTGAACTAATTGAATTAATATAACTAGTTTATTTTTAGTGAATGCTTAGTTGAATTAATAGAAGTAGTTGAATTAATTGAATTAGTAAGTGTTTAATGTTTTGCCTAATCTGAACATAGGAAATGTCGTCTGACGACTGAAAAAATTTCATTATGTGCGAATACTGTGAAGACCAGTGCAGCCAGTGCGACCGAATTTTTTTGTTGATGGTAGGCGATTCAGCATCAAGTTGGATGAGACCTTCGAATTCGATACAGTAAGTCACAACGACAAGTCTGTTTTCGTAATTAAGCATGATTTATATATGCTTCATTTGCCTGACTTTTAATTTTTAATTTTCACTATTCTACTAGCGCATCCCCTGCCATGCAAGTGAAGGAAATATGCCCTAGAGGCAATAATAAAGTTATTATTTATTTCCTTATTTTATGGTAAATGTTTATTATTCATGCTAGAATTGTATTAACCGGAAACATAATACATGTGTGAATACATAGACAAACAGAGTGTCACTAGTATGCCTCTACTTGACTAGCTCGTTAATTAAAGATGGTTATGTTTCCTAACCATAGACAAAGAGTTGTTATTTGATTAACGAGGTCACATCATTAGTCGAATGATCTGATTGACATGACCCATTCCATTAGCTTAGCACACGATCGTTTAGTATGTTGCTATTGCTTTCTTCATGACTTATACATGTTCCTATGACTATGAGATTATGCAACTCCCGTTTGCTGGAGGAACACTTTGGGTGCTACCAAACGTCACAACGTAACTGGGTGATTATAAAGGTGTTGGGGAACGTTGCAGAAAACAAAAAATTTCCTACTCGTTTCACCAAGATCATCTAGGAGTTCATCTAGCAACGAGTCATTGGATGCATCTACATACCTTTGTAGATCGCGAGCGGAAGCGTTCAAAAGAACGGTGATGATGTAGTCGTACTCGACGTGATCCAAATCACCGATGACCAGCGCCGAACGGACGGCACCTCCGCGTTCAACACACGTACGGGACGGGAGACGTCTCCTCCTTCTTGATCCAGCAAGGGGGAAGGAGAGGTTGATGAAGATCCAGCAGCACGACGGCGTGGTGGTGGATGCAGGGCGTCACAGCAGCAGGGCTTCGCCGAGACTACGAGGGAGAGACGTAACGGGGGGAGGTGGAGGCGCCAGGGGCTGGTGTAAAATCCCTCCTCTCCCCCCACTATATATAGGGGTGCCGGGGGGGGGCTCCGGCCCTAGTAGATGGCATCTACTAGGGGGGCGGAGGCCAAGGGGAGGTTTCCCTCCCCCCAAAGGCACCTAGGGATGCCTTCCACCACATGGACTCTTCCATGGTGGAAACCCTAGGCGCATGGGCCTATAGGGGCTGGTGCCCTTGGCCCATCTAGGCCAAGGCGCAGCCCCTACAGCCCATGTGGCCCCCCGGGACAGGTGGCCCCACCCGGTGGACCCCCGGGACCCTTCCGGTGGTCCCGGTACAATACCGATAACCCCGAAACTTGTCCCGATGCCCGAAATAGCACTTCCTATATATAATTCTTTACCTCCGGACCATTCCGGAACTCCTCGTGACGTCCGGGATCTCATCCGGGACTCCGAACAACATTCGGGTTTCTGCATATACATATCTTCATAACCCTAGCGTCACCGAACCTTAAGTGTGTAGACCCTACGGGTTCGGGAGACAAGCAGACATGACCGAGACGACTCTCCGGTCAATAACCAACAGCGGGATCTGGATACCCATGTTGGCTCCCACATGCTCCACGATGATCTCATCGGACGAACCACGATGTCGAGGATTTAATCAATCCCGTACGCTATTCCCTTTGTCTATCGATATGTTACTTGCCCGAGATTCGATCGTCGGTATCCCAATACCTCGTTCAATCTCGTTACCGGCAAGTCACTTTACTAGTACCATAATGCATGATCCCGTGACCAGACACTTGGTCACTCTGAGCTCATTATGATGATGCATTATCGAGTGGGCCCAGTGATACCTCTCCGTCATACGGAGTGACAAATCCCAGTCTTGATCCATGTCACCCAACAGACACTTTCGGAGATACCCGTAGTCTACCTTTATAGTCACCCAGTTACGTTGTGATGTTTGGCATACCCAAAGCACTCCTACGGTATCCGGGAGTTACACGATCTCATGGTCTAAGGAAAAGATACTTTGACATTGGAAAACTCTAGCAAACGAACTATGCGATCTTGTGCTATGTTTAGGATTGGGTCTTGTCCATCACATCATTCTCCTAATGATGTGATCTCGTTATCAATGACATCCAGTGTCCATAGTCAGGAAACCATGACTATCTGTTGATCAACGAGCTAGTCAACTAGAGGCTCACTAGGGACATGTCGGTGTCTGTTATTCACACATGTATTACGATTTCCGGATAACACAATTATAGCATGAATAAAGACAATTATCATGAACAAGGAAATATAATAATAATGCTTTTATTATTGCCTCTAGGGCCTATTTCCAACAGTCTCCCACTTGCACTAGAGTCAATAATCTAGTTACATTGTGATGAATCGAACACCCATGGAATTCTGGTGTTGATCATGTTTTGCTCTAGGGAGAGGTTTAGTCAACGGATCTGCTATATTCAGGTCCGTATGTACTTTACAAATTTCTATGTCTCCATCTTGAACATTTTCACGAATGGAGTTGAAGCGACGCTTGATGTGCCTTGTCTTCTTGTGAAACCTGGGCTCCTTGGCAAGTGCAATAGCTCCAGTGTTGTCACAGAAGAGCTTGATCGGCCCCGACGCATTGGGTATGACTCCTAGGTCGGTGATGAACTCCTTCACCCATATTGCTTCATGTGCTGCCTCCGAGGCTGCCATGTACTCCGCTTCACATGTAGATCCCGCCACGACGCTTTGCTTGCAACTGCGCCAGCTTACTGCTCCACCATTCAAAATATACACGTATCCGGTTTGTGACTTAGAGTCATCCAGATCTGTGTCGAAGCTAGCGTCGACGTAACCCTTTACGACGAGCTCTTCGTCACCTCCATAAACGAGAAACATTTCCTTAGTCCTTTTCAGGTACTTCAGGATATTCTTGACCGCTGTCCAGTGTTCCTTGCCGGGATTACTTTGGTACCTTCCTACCAAACTGACGGCAAGGTTAACATCAGGTCTGGTACACAGCATGACATACATAATAGAACCTATGGCTGAGGCATAGGGGATGACGCTCATCTCTTCTATATCTTCTGCCGTGGTCGGACATTGAGCTGAGCTCAATTTCACACCTTGTAACATAGGCAAGAACCCCTTCTTGGATTGATCCATATTGAACTTCTTCAATATCTTATCAAGGTATGTGCTTTGTGAAAGACCTATGAGTCATCTTGATCTATCTCTATAGATTTTGATGCCTAATATATAAGCAGCTTCTCCAAGGTCCTTCATTGAAAAACTTTTATTCAAGTAGGCCTTGATGCTGTCCAAGAGTTCTATATCATTTCCCATCAAAAGTATGTCATCTACATATAATATGAGAAATGCTACAGAGCTCCCACTCACTTTCTTGTAAACGCAGGCTTCTCCATAAGTCTGTGTAAACCAAAACGCTTTGATCATCTCATCAAAGCGAATGTTCCAACTCCAAGATGCTTGTACCAGCCCATAAATCGAGCGTTGGAGCTTGCACACTTTGTCAGCATTCTTAGGATCGACAAAACCTTCCGGCTGTATCATATACAATTCTTCCTTAAGGAAACCATTAAGGAATGCCGTTTTGACGTCCATTTGCCATATTTCGTAATCATAGAATGCGGCAATTGCTAACATGATTCGGACGGACTTCAGCTTCGCTACCGGCGAGAAAGTCTCATCGTAGTCAACACCTTGAACTTGTCGATAACCCTTAGCGACAAGCCGAGCTTTATAGATGGTCACATTACCATCCGCGTCTGTCTTCTTCTTAAAGATCCATTTATTTTCTATGGATCGCCGCTCAACGGGCAAGTCAGTCAAAGTCCATACTTTGTTTTCATACATGGATCCTATCTCGGATTTCATGGCTTCCAGCCATTTGTCGGAATCCGGGCCCGCCATCGCTTCTTCATAGTTCGAAGGTTCACCGTTGTCTAACAGCATGATTTCCAAGACAGGGTTGCCGTACCACTCTGGTGCGGAACGTGTCCTTGTGGACCTTCGAATTTCAGTAGGGGCTTGATCAGAAGTATCTTGATCATTGTCATTAACTTCCTCTCTAGTCGGTGCAGGCACCTCAGGAACATTTTCTTGAGTTGCGCCATTTTCCGGTTCAAGAGGTAATACTTCATCAAGCTCTACTTTCCTCCCACTTACTTCTTTCGAGAGAAACTCTTTCTCCAGAAAGGACCCATTCTTGGCAACAAAGATCTTGCCTTCGGATCTGAGGTAGAAGGTGTACCCAATAGTTTCTTTTGGGTATCCTATGAAGACGCATTTTTCCGACTTGGGTTCGAGCTTTTCAGGTTGAAGTTTCTTGACATAAGCATCGCATCCCCAAACTTTTAGAAACGACAGCTTAGGTTTCTTCCCAAACCACAATTCATACGGTGTCGTCTCAACGGATTTCGACGGAGCCCTATTTAAAGTGAATGCGGCAGTCTCTAAAGCATAGCCCCAAAAATAAAGCGGTAAATCGGTAAGAGACATTATAGATCGCACCATATCTAACAGAGTGCGATTACGACATTCGGACACACCATTACGCTGAGGTGTTCCAGGCGGCGTGAGTTGTGAAACTATTCCACATTTTCTTAAGTGTGCCCCAAACTCGTGACTCAAGTATTCTCCTCCACGATCTGATCGTAGAAACTTGATTTTCCTGTCACGTTGATTTTCAACCTCACTCTAAAATTCCTTGAACTTTTCAAAGGTTTCAGACTTGTGTTTCATTAAGTAGATATACCCATACCTACTTAAATCATCAGTGAGGGTGAGAACATAACGATAGCCACCGCGAGCCTCAACACTCATTGGACCGCACACATCAGTATGTATGATTTCCAATAAGTCGGTTGCTCGCTCCATTGTTCCTGAGAACGGAGTCTTGGTCATTTTACCCATAAGGCATGGTTCGCATGTGTCAAATGATTCATAATCAAGAGACTCTAAAAGTCCATCAGCATGGAGCTTCTTCATGCGTTTGACACCTATGTGACCAAGGCGGCAGTGCCACAGGTATGTGGGACTATCATTATCAACCTTACTTCTTTTGGTACTCACATTATGAACATGTGTAGCATCACGTTCGAGATTCATAAAGAATAAACCATTCACCATAGGAGCATGACCATAAAACATATCTCTCATAAAAATGGAACAACCATTATTCTCAGATTTAAAAGAGTAGCCATCTCGAATTAAACGAGATCCTGATACAATGTTCATGCTCAAAGCTGGCACTAAATAACAATTATTAAGGTTTAAAACTAATCCCGAAGGGAGATGCAGAGGTAGCGTGCCGACGGCGACCCCATTGACCTTGGAACCATTCCCGACGCGCATCGTCACCTCGTCCTTTGCCAGTTTCCGCTTATTCCGCAGCCCCTGCTTTGAGTTACAAATGTGAGCAACTGCACCGGTATCAAATACCCAGGAGCTACTACGGGCACTAGTAAGGTACACATCAATTACATGTATATCACATATACCTTTTGTTTTGCCGGCCTTCTTATCCGCTAAGTACTTAGGGCAGTTCCGCTTCCAGTGACCGCTTCCCTTGCAATAAAAGCACTCAGTCTCGGGCATGGGTCCATTCTTTGGCTTCTTCCCGGCAGCTTGCTTGCCGGGCGCGGCAACCTCCTTGCCGCCCTTCTTGAAGTTCTTTTTACCCTTGCCTTTCTTGAACTTAGTGGTTTTATTGACCATCAACACTTGATGTTCCTTCCTGACTTCTACCTCTGCTGATTTCAGCATAGCAAATACTTCAGGAATGGTCTTTTCCATCCCCTGCATATTGAAGTTCATCACAAAGCTCTTGTAGCTTGGTGGAAGCGACTGGAGGATTCTGTCAATGACCGCATCATCCGGGAGATTAACTCCCAGCTGAGTCAAGCGGTTATGCAACCCAGACATAGTGAGTATGTGCTCACTGACAGAACTGTTTTCCTCCATCTTACAGCTGAAGAATTTGTCGGAGACTTCATATCTCTCGACCCGGGCATGAGCTTGGAAAACCATTTTCAGCTCTTCGAACATCTCATATGCTCCATGTCTCTCAAAACGCTTTTGGAGCCCCGGCTCTAGGCTGTAAAGCATGCCGCACTGAACGAGGGAGTAGTCATCGGAACGTGCCTGCCAAGCGTTCATAACATCTTGTTCTGCAGGGAGAACGGGTGCGTCACCAAGCGGTGCTTGTAGGACATAATCTTTCTTGGCAGCTATGAGGATGATCCTCAGGTTCCGGACCCAGTCCGTATA
Organism: Triticum aestivum; assembly: GCF_018294505.1. Taxonomy (NCBI): domain Eukaryota; kingdom Viridiplantae; phylum Streptophyta; class Magnoliopsida; order Poales; family Poaceae; genus Triticum; species Triticum aestivum. The sequence goes on along the minus strand of NC_057795.1, from coordinate 14,645,083 downwards.
GTTGCTGCCATCGTCTTTCAGCTTGGTTTTCTCTAGGAACGCGTTGAAGTTGAGGACTACGTTGGCCATTTAATCTACAAGACATATTGTAAAATATTTAGACTAAGTTCATGATAATTAAGTTCAACTAATCAAATTATTAATGAACTCCCACTTAGATTAGACATCCCTCTAGTCATCTAAGTATTACATGATCCGAGTTAAACTAGACCGTGTCCGATCATCACGTGAGACGGACTAGTCAACATCGGTGAACATCTTCATGTTGATCGTATCTTCTATACGACTCATGCTCGACCTTTCGGTCTTCTGTGTTCCGAGGCCATGTCTGTACATGCTAGGCTCGTCAAGTCAACCTAAGTGTTTGCATGTGTAAATCTGTCTTACACCCGTTGTATGTGAACGTCTGAATAAAACACCCGATCATCACGTGGTGTTTTGAAACAGCGAACTGTCGCAACGGTGCACAGTTAGGGGGAACACTTCTTGAAATTAGTATGAGGGATCACCTTATTTACTACCGTCGTTCTAAGTAAACAAGATGCAAAACATGATAAACATCACATGCAATCAAATAATAAACGTGACATGATATGGCCAATATCACATAGCTCCTTTGATCTCCATCTTGGGGCTCCATGATCATCTTGTCACCGGCTTGACACCATGATCTCCATCATCATGATCTCCATCATCGTGTCTCCATGAAGTTGCTCGCCAACTATTACTTCTACTACTATGGCTAACGCGTTTAGCAATAAAGTAAAGTAATTTACATGGCGTTTCTTGATGACACGCAGGTCATATAAAAGAATAAAGACAACTCCTATGGCTCCTGCCGGTTGTCATACTCATCGACATGCAAGTCGTGAATCCTATTACAATAGCATGAACATCTCATACATCACATATAGATCATTCATCATTCATCACAACTTTGGCCATATCATATCACAAACCACTTGCTGCAAAAACAAGTTAGACGTCCTCTAATTGTTGTTGCAAGTTTTACGTGGCTGAATTAGGGTTCTAGCAAGAACGTTTTCTTACCTACGTTAAAGCCACAACGTGATTTGTCAACTTCTATTTACCCTTCATAAGGACCCTGTTCATCGATTCCGCTCCAACTAAAGTAGGAGAGACAGACACCCGCCAGCCACCTTATGCAACTAGTGCATGTTAGTCGGTGGAACCGGTCTCACGTAAGCGTACGTGTAAGGTTGGTTCGGGCCGCTTCATCCCACAATACCGCTGAAGCAAGAAAGGACTAGTAACGGCAAGAAAGTTGACAAATCTACGCCCACAACAAATTGTGTTCTACTCGCGCAAGAAGAACTACGCATAGACCTAGCTCATGATGCCACTGTTGGGGAACGTTGCAGAAAACAAAAATTTTCCTACTCGTTTCACCAAGATCATCTAGGAGTTCATCTAGCAACGAGTGATTAGATGCATCTACATACCTTTGTAGATCGCGAGCGGAAGCGTTCAAAAGAACGGTGATGATGTAGTCGTACTCGACGTGATCCAAATCACCGATGACCAGCGCCGAACGGACGACACCTCCGCGTTCAACACACGTACGGGACGGGAGACGTCTCCTCCTTCTTGATCCAGCAAGGGGGAAGGAGAGGTTGATGAAGATCCAGCAGCACGACGGCGTGGTGGTGGATGCAGGGCGTCACAGCAGCAGGGCTTCGCCGAGACTACGAGGGAGAGACGTAACGGGGGGAGATGGAGGCGCCAGGGGCTGGTGTAAAATCCCTCCTCTCCCCCCCCACTATATATAGGGGTGCCAGGGGGGCCGGCCCTAGTAGATGGCATCTACTAGGGGGGCGGCGGCCAAGGGGAGGTTTCCCTCCCCCCAAGGCACCTAGGGGTGCCTTCCACCACATGGACTCTTCCATGGTGGAAACCCTAGGCGCATGGGCCTATAGGGGCTGGTGCCCTTGGCCCACCTAGGCCAAGGCGCACCCCTACAGCCCATGTGGCCCCCAGGGACAGGTGGCCCCACCCGGTGGACCCCCGGGACCCTTCCGGTGGTCCCGGTACAATACCGATAACCCCGAAACTTGTCCCGATGCCCGAAATAGCACTTCCTATATATAATTCTTTACCTCCGGACCATTCCGGAACTCCTCGTGACGTCTGGGATCTCATCCGGGACTCCGAACAACATTCGGGTTTCTGCATATACATATCTTCATAACCCTAGCGTCACCGAACCTTAAGTGTGTAGACCCTACGGGTTCGGGAGACAAGCAGACATGACCGAGACGACTCTCCGGTCAATAACCAATAGCGGGATCTGGATACCCATGTTGGCTCCCACATGCTCCACGATGATCTCATCGGACGAACCATGATGTCGAGGATTTAATCAATCCCGTACGCTATTCCCTTTGTCTATCGATATGTTACTTGCCCGAGATTCGATCATCGATACCCCAATACCTCGTTCAATCTCGTTACCGGCAAGTCACTTTACTCGTACCATAATGCATGATCCCGTGACCAGACACTTGGTCACTCTGAGCTCATTATGATGATGCATTACCGAGTGGGCCCAGTGATACCTCTCCGTCATACAGAGTGACAAATCCCAGTCTTGATCCATGTCACCCAACAGACACTTTCGGAGATACCCGTAGTCTACCTTTATAGTCACCCAGTTACGTTGTGACGTTTGGCATACCCAAAGCACTCCTACGGTATCCGGGAGTTACACGATCTCATGGTCTAAGGAAAAGATACTTTGACATTGGAAAACTCTGGCAAACGAACTATACGATCTTGTGCTATGTTTAGGATTGGGTCTTGTCCATCACATCATTCTCCTAATGATGTGATCTCGTTATCAATGACATCCAGTGTCCATAGTCAGGAAACCATGACTATCTGTTGATCAACGAGCTAGTCAACTAGAGGCTCACTAGGGACATGTCGGTGTCTGTTATTCACACATGTATTACGATTTCCGGATAACACAATTATAGCATGAATAAAGACAATTATCATGAACAAGGAAATATAATAATAATGCTTTTATTATTGCCTCTAGGGCATATTTCCAACAAAAGGAGCATTACAGGTGTCTCCAAAGGTAGATGTTGGGTTGGCGTATTTCGAGATTAGGATTTGTCACTCCGATTGTCGGAGAGGTATCTCTGGGCCCTCTCGGTAATACACATCACATAAGCCTTGCAAGCATTACAACTAATATGTTAGTTGTGAGATGATGTATTACAGAACGAGTAAAGAGACTTGCCGGTAACGAGATTGAACTAGGTATTGGATACCGACGATCGAATCTCAAGCAACATACCGATGACAAAGGGAACAACGTATGTTGTTATGCGGTCTGACCAATAAAGATCTTCATAGAATATGTAGGAGCCAATATGGGCATCCAGGTCCCGCTATTGGTTATTGACCGGAGACGTGTCTCGGTCATGTCTACATTGTTCTCGAACCCGTAGGGTCCGCACGCTTAAGGTTTCGATGACAGTTATATTATGAGTTTATGAGTTTTGATGTACCGAAGGAGTTCGGAGTCCCGGATGAGATCGGGGACATGACGAGGAGTCTCGAAATGGTCGAGACGTAAAGATCGATATATTGGACGACTATATTCGGACATCGGAAAGGTTCCGAATGATTCGGGTATTTTTCGGAGTACCGGGTAGTTACGGGAGAAGTAATGGGCCTTGATGGGCTTTAGTGGGAAGAGGAAAAGGCTGCTGCGCCCCCCCTCCCCTTTGGTCCAAATTGGACTAGGGAAAAGGGGGCCGGCCACCTCTCCTTCTCCTCCTATTCCTTCTCCCTTCCTCCCCTCTTGGTGGACTCCTACTAGGACTTGGAGTCCTAGTAGGACTCCCTATCCTGGCCGCACCTTTGCCTTGGTCGGCCTCCTCCTCCTCCATCCTTTATATACAGGGACAGGGGGCACCCTTTAGACACAAGTTGATCCACGTGATCTATTCCTTAGCCGTGTGCGGTGCCCCCTGCCACCATATACCTCGATAATACTGTAGCGGAGTTTAGGCGAAGTCCTGCTGCTGTAGTACATCAAGATCGTCACCACGCCGTCGTGCTGACGGAACTCTTCCCCGACACTTTGCTGGATTGGAGTCCGGGGATCGTCATCGAGTTGAACGTGTGCTGAACTCGGAGGTGCCGTACGTTCGGTGCTTGGATCGGTCGGATCGTGAAGACGTACGACTACATCAACCGCGTTGTGCTAACGCTTCCGCTTACGGTCTACGAGGGTAAGTGGACAATACTCTCCCCTCTCGTTGCTATGCCATCACCATGATCTTATGTGTGCGTAGGGAATTTTTTGAAATTACTACGTTCCCCAACAGCAAGAATTTTTGTCTTGGATAAGATAGGTTTCAAAGATATGGAAACTATGAAGGTAAAGAGACTTTACCTGAAAACTGAGCATGATGGTTATATACTTTCAACGTCAAAGTATACAATGCACACACGTACACCTATTTTGAATGCAAAACTTGGCAAGCACTATGCAAGGCTTATGCATTTGAGCCTGGTATGGTTATCACCTTTGATATTCGTCCGGAAGATGATATTCAAGGTAATAGAGACATATGGGTCGATGTGCAGACACCTCCAGTTCTACCATTATGTGAGTTCTTCTCAACTATATTTTTGTCTTTGATATTGCTTATTCAAAAATAATTGACAACTAATTTCTATTGACAGCTTATCTCCATTCAACTAAACATGTCCGGCGCTTGGTAGACAGGACCTACTACTGTCCCGGAGCTGAACTAAATTGCGAGGAGATAAGTCATTATGTTTCATGGCTTGAGGATCTTCATACTGTCAAGACAAATTTTCTTCCTGCACTTAGAAATGTTAGTACTCAAAACGTGCGACCAATAGTGATGGTATTGAACTACGGTCACCTCTATTTAGGAATGATGGTAAGATATTTACTATTTGTCCTCAGTGCATATTTTGCATACATAATTTTTTTGCTAAACTTTCATTGCTAAGTATATTAATTAAGTACTATACGATGTTCTTCAACAGGGACTCCCGATGACAGTTGTGCCTTAGGGGATCAAGACTAAAGGTCGCATGTCAATTGTTAGCTTACGGCCAAGATATCCTGCATTGCACATGAATGCAATCAGGATTTCTAGAAGCCATGAATGCTTAATAGTGAAAGATTAGAGGAAAATTATTAACGATCGCAGAGAAGTACTAGGGGGTAGCAACGAGAAGTGCAACCCACGATTAGGAGACAGGTTCATCTACATGCTCCACTATGATCAATCAGGAGAGCTATACATGTTCTATGCTATTTTACCAGAGAGAGAGTAGCTAACAGGAGTGATTTAGCATGCTGCTCTTAGTACTTGTCCTTTCATGTCCGTGTTCTTCGTTCTGAACTTAAGTGATTTGCTTTTGTGGTGTTATATATATATATGAACGCTTATAATATCATGACAATCATGTTGAACTCGATGATATTTTTGCCTCTGGTACAAGTGAATGTTTCTTCTTTAAGCTAGTAGTGCTGGTGGTGATTAGATAGCTAGCGGTAATGCATGACTATGATGATTAATATGATGATGATGATGATGAGTTATTATATCATTTAATAAAAGAAACCGTAGGTTAGTTTCAGCTGGATGGATCCTACCTAAGTGATCAAGTATATGCCATATCCGTATATATTATAGTTGATCAAGTATAATTAGTATGGATATGGCATATACTTGATCACTTAGCTAGCTAGCTAGTAGCTAGATATATATCCAATTAATGCATCCAATCGAAACTAATCCGTGGTACTTTCACCTAATGATTTAACAACTCATTATAATGTAAAACAATCACTAAATTAAATTGAAAACACAAAATTAAAGAAAAATTAAAAAAACACCCAAACATTTAGTACCGGTTGGTGTTACCAACCGGTACTAATGACCTACACGCAAACGGGCCTGGCTCGTGCCACATCGTGGCACTTTAGCGCTGGTTCGTGACGAACCGGTACTAAGGGGGGGGGGACATTTAGTCCCCACTCTTTAGTGCCGGTTGGCGAACCGGCACTAAAGGCCGTCATGAACCGGCACTGAAGGCCGGTTCTCTACTAGTGAGAGTATGCTCCTGATAGTTGTATTTTACTGCATAATGCACAAGTGAAGCCAGAAAAGGGGAAAAGAAACTGAGGAGAAAAACAAGAGGTATACAGGACGATACCTTCCAGGAAACATTGATGAGAACTGGAAATGCTGCTATGACACAGTTTTTCACTTTCTGGATACGATTCCTGTTGGAAATATGCCCTAGAGGCAATAATAAATTGATTATTATTATATTTCCTTGTTCATGATAATCCTTTATTATCCATGCTAGAATTGTATTGATAGGAAACTCAGATACATGTGGGGATACATAGACAACACCATGTCCCTAGTAAGCCTCTAGTTGACTAGCTCGTTAATCAATAGATGGTTACGGTTTCCTGACCATGGACATTGGATGTCGTTGATAATGGGATCACATCATTAGGAGAATGATGTGATGGACAAGACCCAATCCTAAGCCTAGCACAAGATCATGTAGTTCGTATGCAAAAGCTTTTCTAATGTCAAGTATCATTTCCTTAGACTATGAGATTGTGCAACTCCCGGATACCGTAGGAGTGCTTTGGGTGTGCCAAACGTCACAACATAACTGGGTGGCTATAAAGGTACACTACGGGTATCTCTGAAAGTGTCTGTTGGGTTGGCACGAATCGAGATTGGGATTTGTCACTCCGTGTAAACGGAGAGGTATCTCTGGGCCCACTCGGTAGGACATCATCATAATGTGCACAATGTGACCAAGGGGTTGATCACGGGATGATGTGTTACGGAACGAGTAAAGAGACTTGCCGGTAACGAGATTGAACAAGGTATCGGTATACCGACGATCGAATCTCGGGCAAGTACCATACCGCTAGACAAAGGGAATTGTATACGGGATTGATTGAGTCCTTGACATCGTGGTTCATCCGATGAGATCATCGTGGACCATGTGGGAGCCAACATGGGTATCCAGATCCCACTGTTGGTTATTGACCGGAGAACATCTCGGTCATGACTACATGTCTCCCGAACCCGTAGGGTCTACACACTTAAGGTTCGATGACGCTAGGGTTATAAAGGAAGTTTGTATGTGGTTACCGAATGTTGTTCGGAGTCCCGGATGAGATCCCGGACGTCACGAGGAGTTCCGGAATGGTCCGTAGGTAAAGATTTATATATAGGAAGTCCTGTTTCGGCCATCGGGACAAGTTTCGGGGTCATCGGTATTGTACCGGGACCATCGGAAGGGTCCCGGGGGCCCACCGGGTGGGGCCACCTGCCACGGGGGCCACATGGGCTGTAGGGGGTGCGCCTTGGCCTACATGGGCCAAGGGCACCAGCCCCTAGAGGCCCATGCACCAAGATATAGGAAAAGGGGAGAGTCCTAAAGGGGGAAGGCACCTCCGAGGTGCCTTGGGGAGGATGGACTCCTCCCCCCCTCTTAGCCGCACCCCTTCCTTGGAGGAAGGGACAAGGCTGCGCCTCCCCCCTCTCCTCTGCCCCTATATATAGTGGAGGGGAGGGAGGGCATCCATACCTGAGCCCTTGGCGCCTCCCTCCCTCCCGTGACACCTCCTCCTCTCCCGTAGGTGCTTGGCGAAGCCCTGCAGGATTGCCACGCTCCTCCATCACCACCACGCCGTTGTGCTGCTGCTGGATGGAGTCTTCCTCAGCCTCTCCCTCTCTCCTTGCTGGATCAAGGCGTGGGAGACATCGTCGAGCTGTACGTGTGTTGAACGCGGAGGTGCCGTCCGTTCGGCACTGGGATCATCGGTGATCTGAATCACGACGAGTACGACTCCATCAACCCCGTTCACTTGAACGCTTCCGCTTAGCGATCTACAAGGGTATGTAGATGCACTCTCCTTCCCCTTGTTGCTAGTCTCTCCATAGATAGATCTTGGTGACACGTAGGAAATTTTTTGAATTTCTGCTACGTTCCCCAACAGTGGTATCAGAGCCAGGTTTATTGCGTAGATTCTTTGCACGAGTAGAACACAAAGTAGTTGTGGGCGTCGATATTGTTCAAATATGCTTGCCGTTACTAGTCTTATCTTGATTCGGCGGCATCGTGGGATGAAGCGGCCCGGACCAACCTTACACGTACGCTTGCGTGAGACCGGTTCCACCGACAAACATGCACTAGTTGCATAAGGTGGCTGGCGGGTGTCTGTCTCTCCCACTTTAGTTGGATCGGATTCGATGAAAAGGGTCCTTATGAAGGGTAAATAGCAATTGGCATATCACGTTGTAGTTCATGCGTAGGTAAGAAACGTTCTTGCTAGAAACCCATAGCAGCCACGTAAAACATGCAAACAACAATTAGAGGACGTCTAACTTGTTTTTGCAGGGTATGCTATGTGATGTGATATGGCCAAAAAGGATGTGATGAATGATATATGTGATGTATGAGATTGATCATGTTCTTGTAATAGGATTCACGACTTGCATGTCGATGAGTATGACAACCGGCAGGAGCCATAGGAGTTGTCTTTATTTATTGTATGACCTACGTGTCATTGAACAACGCCATGTAATTACTTTACTTTTATTGCTAACCGGTAGCCATAGTAGTAGAAGTAATAGTTGGCGAGACAACTTCATGAAGACACGATGATGGAGATCATGATGATGGAGATCATGGTGTCATGCCGGTGATGATGATGATCGTGGAGCCCCGAAGATGGAGATCAAAAGGAGCAAAGTGATGATGGCCATATCATGTCACTATTTGATTGCATGTGATGTTTATCATGTTTATACATCTTATTTGCTTAGAACGACGGTAGTAAATAAGATGATCCCTTACAACAATTTCAAGAAGTGTTCTCCCCTAACTGTGCACCGTTGCGACAGTTCGTGTTTCGAAGCACCACGTGATGATCGGGTGTTAGATTCTAACGTTCACATACAACGGGTGTAAGACAGATTTACACACGCGAAACACTTAGGGTTAACTTGACGAGCCTAGCATGTACAGACATGGCCTCGGAACACGGAGACCGAAAGGTCGAACATGAGTCGTATAGAAGATACGATCAACATGAAGATGTTCACCGATGATGACTAGTCCGTCTCACGTGATGATCGGACACGGCCTAATTTGACTCGGATCATGTAATCACTTAGATGACTAGAGGGATGTCTATCTGAGTGGGAGTTCATAAGATGAACTTAATTATCCTGAACATAGTCAAAATGTTTTTGCAAATTATGTCGTAGCTCACGCTATAGTTCTACTATTTAGATATGTTCCTAGAGAAAAATTAGTTGAAAGTTGATAGTAGCAATTATGCGGACTAGGTCCGTAAACTGAGGATTGTCCTCATTGCTTCATAGAAGGCTTATGTCCTTAATGCACCGCTCAGTGTGCTGAACCTCGAACGTTGTCTGTGGTTGTTGCGAACATCTGACATACACGTTTTGATAACTACGTGATAGTTCAGTTAAACGGTTTAGAGTTGAGGCACCAAAGACGTTTTTGAAACATCGCGAAACATATGAGATGTTTTGAGGGCTGAAATTGGGATTTCAGGCTCGTGCCCATGTCAAGAGGTATATGACCTCCGATGACTTTCTTAACCTGCAAACTAAGGAGAAAAGCTCAATTGTTGAGCTTGTGCTCAGATTGTCTGAGTACAACAATCATTTGAATCGAGTGGGAGTTGATCTTCCAGATAAGACAGTGATGGTTCTCCAAAGTCATTGCCACCAAGCTGTTAGAGCTTCGTGATGAACTATAACATATCAGGGATAGATATGATGATCCTTGAGGTATTCGCGATGTTTGACACCGCGAAAGTAGAAATCAAGAAGGAGCATCAATTGTTGATGGTTGGTGAAACCACTAGTTTCAAGAAGGGCAAGGGCAAGAAGGGATACTTCATGAAACGGCAAATCAGCTGCTGCTCTAGTGAAGAAACCCAAGGTAAAACCCAAACCCGAGACTAAGTGCTTCTTTAATAAGGGGAACAACCACTAGAGCAGAATTACCCTAGATACTTGGTAGATAAGAAGGCTGGCAAGGTCGATAGAAGTATATTGGATATACATTGTGTTAATGTGTACTTTGCTAGTACTCCTAGTAGCACCAGGGTATTAGATACCGGTTCGGTTGCTAAGTGTTAATAACTCGAAACAAAAGGCTACGGAATAAACGGAGACTAGCTAAAGGTGAGCTGACGATATGTGTTGGAAGTTTTTCCAAGCTTGATATGATCAAGCATCGCACGCTCCCTCTACCAAGGAGATTGGTGTTAAACCTAAATAATTGTTATTTGGTGTTTGCGTTGAGCATAGACATGATTGGATTACGTCTATCGCAATACGGTTATTCATTTAAGGAGAATAATGGTTACTCTGTTTATTTGAATAATACCTTCAATGGTCTTACACCTAAAATGAATGGTTTATTAAATTTCGATCGTAGTGATACACATGTTCATGCCAAAAGATAGTACCACCTACTTGTGGCACTGCCACGTAAGTCATATCGGTATAAAACGCATGAAGAAGCTCCATATTGATGGATCTTTGGGCTCACTCATTTTTGAAGAGTTTGAGACATGCGAACCATGTCTATTGGTGTATATGCATGAAGAAACTCCATGCAAATGGACCGTTTTGACTCACTTGATTTTGAATCACTTGGGACATGCAAATCATACCACATGGGCAAGATGACTGAAAAGCCTCGTTTTCAGTAAGATGGAACAAGATAGCAACTTGTTGGAAGTAACACATTTTGATGTGTACAGTCCAATGAGTGCTGAGGCATGCAGTGAATATCGTTATGTTCTTACTTCACAGATGATTCGAGTAGATGTTGAGTATATTTACTTGATGAATCACGAGTCTGAATTATTGAAAGGTTCAAGTAATTTCAGTGTGAAGTTGAAAGATCGTCGTGACAAGAGGATAAAAGATCTATGATATGATCATAGAGATGAATATCTGAATCATGAGTTTGGCACAGAATTAAGACATTGTGGAAATTGTTTCACAACTGATACAGCCTGGAACACCATAGTGTGATGGTGTGTCCAAACGTCATAGTTGCACCCTATTGGATATGGTGCATACCATGATGTCTCTTATCGAGTTACCACTATCGTTCATGGGTTAGGCATTAGAGACAACCACATTCACTTTAAATAGGGCACCACGTAATTCCATTGAGATGACACCGTATGAATTATGGTTTAGAGAAACCTAAGTTGTCGTTTCTTAAAGGTTTGGGGCTGCGACGCTTATGTGGAAAAGTTTCAGGATTGATAAGCTCGAACCCAAAGCAGATAAAATGCATCTTCATAGGACACCCAAAACAGTTGGGTATACCTCCTGTCTCAGATCCGAAAGCAATAAGGGATTGTTTCTAGAATCAGGTCCTTTCTCGAGGAAAAGTTTCTCTCGAAAGAATTGAGTGGGAGGATGGTGGAGACTTGATGAGGTTATTGAACCGTCACTTCAACAAGTGTGTAGCAGGGCACAGGAAGTTGTTCCTGTGGCATGTACACCAACTGAAGTGGAAGCTTATGATAGTGATCATGAAACTTCGGATCGAGTCACTACCAAACCTCGTGGGATGACAAGGATGCATACTACTTCAGAGTGGTACGTAATCCTGTCTTGGAAGTCATGTTGCTAGACAACAATGAACCTACTAGCTATGGAGAAGCGATGGTGGGCCCGGATTCCGATAAATGGCTCGAGGCCATAAAATCCGAGATAGGATCCATGTATGAAAACAAAGTGTAGACTTTGACAGAATAGCTCGATGGTCATAAGGCTGTTGAGTGCAGATGGATTTTAAAAGGAAGACGGACAATGATGGTAAATGTCACCATTAAGAAAGCTCGACTTGTCGTTAAGATGTTTTCCGACAAGTTCAAGGAGTTGACTACGATGAGACTTTCTCACTCGTAGCGATGCTAAGAGTCTGTTGGAATTATATTAGCGGTTACTGCATTATTTATGAAATCTTGCAGATAGGATGTCAAATCATTGTTTCCTCGATGATTTTCTAGAGGAAAGGTTGTATGTGATACAACCGAAAGGTTTTATCAATCCTAAGGATGCTAAAAGGTATGCTAGCTCCAGCAATCCTTCTAAAAGACTGGAGTAAGCATCGGAGTTGGAATGTGCGCTTTGATGAGATGATCAAAGATTTTGGGTGTATACAAAGTTTATGAGAAACTTGTATTTCCAAAGAAGTGAGTGGGAGCACTATAGAATTTCTGATGAGTGTATGTTGTTGACATATTAATGATCAGAAATGACGTAGAATTTCTGGAAAGCATATAGGGTTATTTGGAAAGTGTTTTCAATGGAAAACCTGGATTAAGCTAGTTGAACATTGAGCATCAAGATCTATAAGGATAGATCAAAACGCTTAATAGTACTTTCAAATGAGCACATGCCTTGACGTGATCTTGAAGGTGTTCAAGATGGATCAGTCAAAGAAGGAGTTCTTGCCTGAGTTGTAAGGTATGAAGTTAAGACTTAAAGCTCGACCATGGCAGAATAGAGAGAAAGGAACGAAGGTCGTCCCCTATGCTTAAGACATAGGCTCTACAGTATGCTATGCTGTGTACCGCACCTGAAGTGTGCTTTACCATGAGTCAGTCAAGGGGTACAAGAGTGATCCAAGAATGGATCACAGGACAGCGGTCAAAGTTATCCTTAGTAACTAGTGGACTAAGGAATTTTCTCAATTATGGAGGTGGTAAAAGAGTTCGTCGTAAAGGGTTACATCGATGCAAGCTTAACACATATCCGGATAGCTCTGAGTAGAGATACCGGATACGTATAATGGAGCAACAATTTAGAATAGCTCCAAGTAGAACAGTTATTTGGAATAGCTCCAAATAGAATGTGGTAGCTGCATCTAGGAGATGACATAGAGATTTGTAAAGCACACACGGATCTGAAAGGTTCAGACCCGTTGACTATAACCTCTCTCACAAGCATAACATGATCAAACCCAGAACTCATCGAGTGTTAATCACATGGTAAATGTGAACTAGATTATTGACTCTAGTAAACTCTTTGGGTGTTAGTCACATGGGGATGTGACCTTGAGTGTTAATCACATATCGATGTGAACTAGATTATTGACTCTAGTGCAAGTGGGAGACTGTTGGAAATATGCCCTAGAGGCAATAATAAATTGATTATTATTATATTTCCTTGTTCATGATAATCGTTTATTATCCATGCTAGAATTGTATTGATAGGAAACTCAGATACATGTGTGGATACATAGACAACACCATGTCCCTAGTAAGCCTCTAGTTGAGTAGCTCGTTAATCAATAGATGGTTACGGTTTCCTGACCATGGACATTGGATGTCGTTGATAACGGGATCACATCATTAGGAGAATGATGTGATGGACAAGACCCAATCCTAAGCCTAGCACAAGATCATGTAGTTCGTATGCTAAAGCTTTTCTAATGTCAAGTATCATTTCCTTAGACCATGAGATTGTGCAACTCCCGGATACCGTAGGAGTGCTTTGGGTGTGCCAAACGTCACAACGTAACTGGGTGGCTATAAAGGTACACTACGGGTATCTCTGAAAGTGTCTGTTGGGTTGGCACGAATCGAGATTGGGATTTTGTCACTCCGTGTAAACGGAGAGGTATCTCTGGGCCCACTCGGTAGGACATCATCATAATGTGCACAATGTGACCAAGGGGTTGATCACGGGATGATGTGTTACGGAACGAGTAAAGAGACTTGCCGGTAACGAGATTGAACAAGGTATCGGTATACCGACGATCGAATCTCGGGCAAGTACCATATCGCTAGACAAAGGGAATTGTATACGGGATTGATTGAGTCCTTGACATCGTGGTTCATCCGATGAGATCATCGTGGAACATGTGGGAGCCAACATGGGTATCCAGATCCCGCTGTTGGTTATTGACCGGAGAACATCTCGGTCATGACTACATGTCTCCCGAACCCGTAGGGTCTACACACTTAAGGTTCGATGACGCTAGGGTTATAAAGGAAGTTTGTATGTGGTTACCGAATGTTGTTCGGAGTCCCGGATGAGATCTCGGATGTCACGAGGAGTTCCGGAATGGTCCGGAGGTAAAGCTTTATATATAGGAAGTCCTGTTTCGGCCATCGGGACAAGTTTCGGGGTCATCGGTATTGTACCAGGACCACCGGAAGGGTCCCGGGGGCCCACCGGGTGGGGCCACCTGCCACGGGGGCCACATGGGCTGTAGGGGGTGCGCCTTGGCCTACATGGGCCAAGGGCACCAGCCCCTAGAGGCCCATGCGCCAAGATATAGGAAAAGGGGAGAGTCCTAAAGGGGGAAGGCACCTCCGAGGTGCCTTGGGGAGGATGGACTCCTCCCCCCCTCTTAGCCGCACCCCTTCCTTGGAGGAAGGGGCAAGGCTGCGCCTCCCCCCTCTCCCCTGCCCCTATATATAGTGGAGGGGAGGGAGGGCATCCATACCTGAGCCCTTGGCGCCTCCCTCCCTCCCGTGACACCTCCTCCTCTCCCGTAGGTGCTTGGCGAAGCCCTGCAGGATTGCCACGCTCCTCCATCACCACCACGCCGTTGTGCTGCTGCTGGATGGAGTCTTCCTCAACCTCTCCCTCTCTCCTTGCTGGATCAAGGCGTGGCAGACATCGTCGAGCTGTACGTGTGTTGAACGCGGAGGTGCCGTCCGTTCGGCACTAGGATCATCGGTGATCTGAATCACGACGAGTACGACTCCATCAACCCCGTTCACTTGAACGCTTCCGCTTAGCGATCTACAAGGGTATGTAGATGCACTCTCCTTCCCCTCGTTGCTAGTCTCTCCATAGATAGATCTTGGTGACACGTAGGAAAATTTTTGAATTTCTGCTACGTTCCCCAACAGTGGTATCAGATCACGGTAAGCTGCTTAGCTGTGTTTCCCTATCCAAACTTTGACTGCTATCTCAGGCTTCAAAAATAGTAAGCAGGCTGTTCTACGCTTGTCTCACTGCAGCTTGTTGAAGAAATATGTCCTAGAGGCAATAATAAAGTTGTTATTTATATTTCCTTATATCATGACAAATGTTTATTATTCATCTTAGAATTGTATTAACTGGAAACTCTGTACATGTGTGAATACATAGACAAACAGAGTGTCACTAGTATGCCTTTACTTGACTAGCTCATTGAATCAAAGATGGTTAAGTTTCCTAGCCATAGACATCAGTTGTTATTTGATTAACGGGATCACATCATTAGAGAATGATGTGATTGACTTGACCCATCTATTAGCTTAGCATGATGATCGTTTAGTTTGTTGCTATTGCTTTCTTCATGACTTATACATGTTCCTATGACTATGAGTATGCAACTCCGGAATACCGGAGGAACACTTTGTGTGCTATCAAACCTCACAATGTATCTGGGTGATTATAAAGATGCACTATAGGTGTCTCTGATGGTGTTTGTTGAGTTGGCATAGATCGAGATTAGGATTTATCACTTCGATTGTCGGAGAGGTATCTCTGGGTCCTCTCGGTAATGCACATCACTATAAGCCTTGCAAGCAATGTGACTAATGAGTTAGTTGCGGGATGATGCATTACGGAACGAGTAAAGACTTGCCGGTAACGAGATTGAATTAGGTATTGAGATACCAACGATTGAATCTCGGGCAAGTAACATACCGATGACAAAGGGAACAACGTATGTTGTTATGCGGTTTGACCGATAAATTTCTTCGTAGAATATGTAGGAACCAATATGAGCATCCAGGTTCCGCTATTGGTTATTGACCAGAGACGAGTCTCGGTCATGTCTACATAGTTCTCTAACCCATAGGGTCCGCATGCTTAACGTTTGGTGACGATCGGTATTATGAGTTTATGTGTTTTGATGTACCTAAGGTTGTTCGGAGTCCCAGATGATATCACGAACATGACGAGGAGTCTCGAAATGGTCGAGACATAAAGATCGATATATTGGAATGCTATGTTTGGACATCGAAAGGGTTCCGGGTGAGTTCGAGCATTTATCGGAGTACCAGGGGGTTATCGGAATCCCCTGGGGAGTACATGGGCCTTAATGGGCCTTAGTGGGAGAGAGGAGGAGGCGGCCAAGGTGGGGGTGCCACCCCCCAAGCCCAATCCGAATTGGGAGGGTCCCGCCCCCCCCCCTTTCCTTCTCCCTCTCTCCTCCTTCCTTCCTCTCCTACTCCAACTAGGGAAAGGGGGGAATCTTACTCCCGGTGGGAGTAGGACTCCCCCTAGGGCACGCCATAGAGAGGGACGGCCCTCCACTCCTTTATATACGGGGGAGGGAGGCACCCCATAGACATACAAGTTGAATGGTTAGCCGTGTGCGGTGCCCCCCTCCACAGATTTCCACCTCGGTCATATCGTTGTAGTGCTTAGGCAAAGCCCTGCGTCGGTAACCTCATCATCACCGTCATCACGCCGTCGTGCTGACGAAGCTTTCCCTCGACACTCAGCTGGATCTAGAGTTTGTGGGACGTCACCGAGCTGAACATGTGCATATCACGAAGGTGTCGTACTTTCGGTACTAGGATCGGTCGGATCGTGAAGACGTCCGACTACATCAACCGCGTTGTCATAACGCTTCCACTTTTGGTCTAAGAGGGTACGTGGACAACACTCTTCCCTCTCGTTGCTATGCATCACCTAGATGGATCTTGCATGTGCGTAGGATTTTTTTTGAAATTACTGCGTTCCCCAATAGTGGCATCCGAGCCAGGTCTATGCGTAGATGTTATATGCATGAGTAGAGCACATAGAGTTGTGGGCGATAATAGTCATACTGCTTACCAGCATGTCATACTTTGATTCGGCGGTATTGTTGGATGAAGCGGTCCGAACCGACATTATGCATACGCTTACGCGAGACTGGTTCTACCGACGTGCTTTGCACACAGGTGGCTAGCGGGTGTCAGTTTTTCCAACTTTAGTTGAATCGGGTGTGACTACGCCCGGTCCTTGTTGAAGCTTAAAATAGCACAGTTGATGAAAAATCACTGTGGTTTTGATGCGTAGATAAGAACGGTTCTTGCTCCGCCCGTATCAGCCACGTAAAACTTGCAACAACAAAGTAGAGGACGTGTCAGGGTTATAGCCGGCACCGGACTCTGTGTCGCCGAGTGGCCGCGCTTGCGGCCGCGGCCATTTCCGCTCTGCTCTGAGCCACTTGTCTCCACATCGCCGGCCTTGCCACCCTTGTTATCGCTACCCCGCTCATGCCAAACCGCCCCTGGCCTTCTACAATCCAAATGCATCATGGACAGATAAATTGCAGGGCTGATACTTGCTATGCTATTCATGAATACTCTTGTCAAGGGGTAATTTCGTTATGCTGAAGAAGCTTTGATCGTGTCAAAATATGTGAGACGTTCCACATGATAAATATGGAGATGATTATGATGAGGATGGGCAGAAGCTATCCAAAACTATTTTTGTTGCAAAAATGCGTTCTGAAGATTATTCATCATCTCTAAGGAGTAATTCTCAGGTGGTCTACAGAGGAGTTGTCGCAAACTCTGGCAATTCCCTGGAAGGGATCAGCACATATATTCCTGGTATAAGTGTCAAAAGGCATTCAACAACTATATTGAAAAGTGATGCTCTCATATAAAGAGACCACTGATCATCAAAGTGATATGTTTGCACTCTATGGGTTGTACCATTACAAGGTTATCTACGGACGTTGCGTACGGACCATCTTCCATACAGATGCACTAGGTGATATCCATTCAATTTATTTTAATAGAACATATAAAATTCTTTAAGAACAATTACTCCGGTTTGCGATATTGTTTATGCAAGACAATTTCTCACTGCAAGAGTGAATGTCATGTCATGGATACATAGCTCAGGCTACCATTATCATGCCCAGCATCTGATCGTGCCATCATACTCGATTAATATATGTGTAAACCGCCATTTTTACGACCCAATTTACATCAACACAACGTGGTTGACTCACCCGACCGCACAGCTCACCGCGCCTGCGATTGACTTGCCCGTCAGCGCTGGCTTACAATGTCACGGCCGGCTCACCCGTGATTGACTTCATCTTCACCGTGGTGATCATCAACTCCGCGGTGGATAACTATTGGCCTGACGTATCAGGTGAAATCCATCCAATATATTTTTATATTACATATTGCTTTCTTTAAAAGAGCAACTACTCTGGCTTGCAAGTTCTCTAATACAGGGCAAGTGGTCTACTACAAAAGGGATTATTACATTACTGAGCTGTTGAATGACTCATAACGGTTTATATCACAGTCAAATATGAAGAATCTCAAGCCAACTTTTTGAGTCATCTTAAGACTCGGGGGCTACAATGACATGACTCCGTAAATATTGCCAGTTTAAAGGCCGTCAGAAAATTTCCGGCTCAAAATGAAGAATTCCGGTTTAAAATCTGGTTCAAGGGAAATCTGTCTCTCACTGAAGCTTTCAAATATCCGGTTTAAAATACGGCTTAAGAGGAATTCATCCCTCGCAAGTTTGAGTTCTCAGAAAAATCAAAGGTTGCCAAGGAGCGCTTGCTCCCATGAGGCGTGGTTCAAACATGGGTATCCTGCCTTATGGGCTTATCTTATTATGGTCATTTGGGGGCATCCTGTTCAAACATAGGTGTATTCACCAAAGAGAACATAGCTATCGGTACCCTCTTGACCGGTGCAATGCCACAATTCAAAGGTCATTTGGGGGCTTCCTGTTCAAACATAGGTCGTATTCGAACCAAAGAGAACATAGCTGTCTGTACCCTCTTGATCGGTCAATGATAAACCCACTAGGGGGCTTCTTGATCGTATTTGAATCATAGCTTAACCACTTTTGGGTCCGACTTTGATCATATTCGAATCAGAGTCGTTAAAAAAATCTCAAGGTCATTTGGGGGCTTCCTGTTCAAACATAGGTTGTATTCGAACCAGAGAGAACATAGCTGTCGGTACCCTCTTGATCGGCGCAATGCCAAACCCACTAGGGGGCTTCTTGATCGTATTTGAATCATAGATTAACCCCTTTTGGTCCGGCTTACTGGCCGTATTCTTGCTTTTTTCTCTCTATTTGACTTAAGTTTTTGAAAAAACAATCTTTGGGGTTTGTTTTGAGACCTTTTTTCATATCTGAGGCATATATATGTGGTTTCTTTTTAACCCGGCTTGACTTCGGACGATAAGTCGACAGCATATCACAATAATAAATATTTGGAAGTATTGGCTTCTAAAGATTGAGTTATCACCCTTACTGCACAGGTAACATAAGCCTACAGTACAAATCAATATCACATGTATGATATTGTTATTGTAGTTATGTTTAAAGTTCTTGTTCATACCAGCCCAATCTATGACTATTTTAAACATCAGTGGTTATATGTGAGATATTATGACCCGCTCTGTCGTAAACCGCCAGGGTATATGTTGTTTAAACTCTGTGCAGGATTTGCAGAACTATGACTTATATAAATGATTAAGTTCAAGATCATCATCAAAATTGATGCTTCAAAATGATTATCCGTTCTGGATTTTCTCGAAGGCTATAAGCCGCCGGGTTATAAAAATTCCGGCTTACAATGAATGCGCATTAAGTCGCCATCGGTCAAGAGCCTCCGAGTATTTAAACTTCGGATTTACTTGTCAACCGATAAGGTATTCAAAATTCTAATAGCCAAACTTGGCTGGATTTTCATGATGATATTGAATAACCGAGGTTTTCAAACCGGGTTATATTATTCAAATCTTTAATAGCCAACATGGTTGGTTTTTGTTTATGGTTATCAATAACCAATATTAAAATGGAGGTCTTTAAAGTCGCGTCAGCGCAATGGCTATTATTTTATCAAGGGATATGATTTATTTTACAATGGAGGGAATAGTCCCGAGTCGTTGCAGGCTTACGACCCGACACTTGGGGGCTAAATTACTCAAGTTGAGGTTACATCAAATATGCAAGTCCCATGTCACTGCCAGCATGCACCATGGCACTTGGGGGCTAATGCAAAGTCATTTTTTTATCACCTTATTAAAGACCCGACTCATCACATTGTAATGAGCCGACCGTTGGGGACTACCATTTGCTCCTGTCAAAAAATTCAAGGTACACAAGCCTTAATCCATTATATTGAAAAGGTCCACTACTCAGTTGGTAGAGTACAAAGCTCTTAACCTTGTGGACGTGGGTTCAAGCCCCATGGTGGAGATTACATCATATGATGTTATTATCAATGAATTATATACCATAGTCCTTGCTCATTATTGCATAATGACCCGACCCTTGGGGGCTACACCTGTTGAAGTTTTTATGATAATAAAGCAATTACAAGTCCCAGGTTGCTGCAAGCATGACAACCCGGCACTTGGGGCTACAGATGATATACAGACAAGGGAGGAATAATTTCAAATTCTCAGTTTTGAGCAAAATAGGTATTATATTATTATTGGAGAAATCTACCAAGTTTAGACCCGGTGTAAGGTTGACCCAGCATCAGGAATAATTACATGACCCGGTAACATTTATTTATAACCCGACAACTTTGGCAGTCATAAATCGGCAAGATTTCAATCTTTAAGCCGGCTGAATATCAATTGAATATTTCAAGACCAATATTTTTGTCAAGTCATAGCATTAAAGGCCAACTCAAAAGGATTATTTCGTATAATATCTCTCTCCAAGGGCGAATGTCGGCAAATTTATTATGAAGCTGGCCTATTGACCCAGATTTTTCAGAAGAAGTGCCTGGATTTTTTGCATTGGCAAAGTTTGAACATATCTGTTAAAGGAGATTTGCTATAAGATCTTGAGCATGCGTCGAGGAGGAAATGACAAGGACTTAAGGATGATCAGCTGTCGGTTCAGGAAAATATTTAACCCGGAGCACAACCTATCAAGTTTGTTCTTGTGTTTCTTACAGGATCAATTTAACATGGATAAATCCAAATTAAACTGGGGGCTAATGTCGGGGATATACCCCGTGGTATGACCCGACCAGACTTGGCGGTTCATTGGTAACCCGCCGAAGGATTGGCGATTCACTAGTCTGACGACTCACGAGCCTGGCGACTCACGAGCCTGGCGACTCACGGATGGCGCTGGCAGCGGGTCAGATATATAGAAGTCTAGGCCCAACACCCAGAAGGCCGGCTCATGTTATGGTGGGCCGGCTTAAGAGGAAAGCATAAGGAATATTCCCTTACAAAGGAAGCAAGACTAGGACTCCGCTTGTAATAGAGTAATCCTAATCCTACGACGACTAGTCATGTAACCCGCCCCTTCAACATATATAAGGAGGGGCAGGTCACCCCAAGATGTGGAAGAAAAATAGTCTCTAAGGCTAGCACAACAAAAGGGGAGCCGGCTTATGCGGCGTCTCCCTGATGAGCATAATGAGATCTATCCACAACAACATGTAGGGCTATTGCCGGATGATATTTTCTGAGGCCCGAAGCTGTCTAAATCCTTGTCTTTTGTGTTGTGTCTCTCGTCCCGATCAACCCCTCTCAAGCTACGACATAGATGCGTTGGCCTCACGACTAAGTCCTCACACTAGGACATCTGCCGTGACGTTTCCATGACAGGACGTCTAACTTGTTTTTGCAGGGCATGTTGTGATGTGATATGGTCAAGACATGATGCTAAATTTTATTGTATGAGATGGTCATGTTTTGTAACAGAGTTATCAGCAACTAGCAGGAGCCATATGGTTGTCGCTTTATTGTATGCAATGCAATTGCCCTGTAATTATTTTTACTTTATTTCTAAGTAGTAGCGATAGTTGTAGAAGCAATAGTTGGTGAGACGACAACGATGCTACGATGGAGATCAAGGTGTCGCGCCGGTGACGATGATGATCATGACGGTGCTTTGGAGATGGACATCAAAGGCACAAGATGATAATGGCCATATCATATCACTTTTATTGATTGCATGTGATGTTTATCCTTTGTGCATCTTATTTTGCTTAGTTCGACGGTAGCATTATAAGATGATCTCCCACTAAATTTTAAGGTACAAGTGTTCTCCCTGACTATGCACCGTTGCAAAAGTTCGTCGTGCCGAGACACCACGTGATGATCGGGTGTGATAAGCTCTACGTTCACATACAGCGGGTGCAAGCCAGTTTTGCACACGCAAAATACTCGACCGGGTTAAACTTGACGAGCCTAGCATATGCAGATATGGCCTGGGAACACTGAGACCGAAAGGTCAAGCGTGAATCATATAGTAGATATGATCAACATAGTGATGTTCACCATTGAAAACTACTCCATGTCACGTGATGATTGGACATGGTTTTGTTGATTTGGATCACGTGATCACTTAGATGATTAGAGGGATGTCTATCTAAGTGGGAGTTCTTAAGTAATGTGATTAATTGAACTTTAATTTATCATGAACTTAGTACCTGATAGTATTTTGCATGTCTATGTTGTTGTAGATCAATGGTTCGTGCTACTGTTCCTTTGAATTTTAATTTGTTCCTAGAGAAATCTAAGTTGAAAGATGATGGTAGCAACTACATGGACTGGATCCGTAACTTGAGGATTATCCTCATTGCTGCACAGAAGAATTACGTCCTGGAAGCATCGCTAGGTTCCAGACCTGCTGCTGATGCTGCTGATGACGTTAAGAATGTCTGGCAGAGTAAAGCTGATGACTACTTGATAGTTCAGTGTGCCATGCTTTACGGCTTAGAACCGGGACTTCAATGTCGTTTTGAACGTGATGGCGCATATGAGATATTCTAGGAGTTGAAGTTAATATTTCAAGCAAATGTCCGGATTGAGAGACATGAAGTTTCCAATAAGTTCTACAGCTGCAAAATGGAGGAGAATAGTTTTGTCAGTGAACATCTAATCAGAATGTCTGGGTACCACAACCACTTGACTCAACTGGGAGTTAATCTTCCTGATGATAGTGTCATTGACAGAGTTCTTCAATCACTGCCACCAACCTACAATAGCTTCGTGATGAACTAATATGCAAGGGATGGATAAGACAATTCCCGAGCTCTTAGCAATGCTAAAGGTTGCAGAGGTAGAAATCAAGAAGGAGCATCAAGTGTTGATGGTCAACAAGACCACCAGATTCAAGAGAAAAGGTAAAGGAAAGAAGGGGAACTTCAAGAAGAAGAACAAGCAAGTTGTTGCTCAATTGAAGAAGCCCAAGTCTGGACCTAAGCCTGAGACTGAGTGCTTCTACTGCAAAGGGACTGGTCACTTGAAGGGGAACTGGCCCAAGTATTTGGCGGATAGGAAGGATGGCAAGGTGAACAAAGGTATATGTGATATACATGTTATTGATGTGTAGCTTACTAATGCTCGCAGTAGTGCCTGGGTATTTGATACTGGTTCTATTGCTAATATTTGCAACTCGAAATAGGGACTATGGATTAAGCGAAGATTAGCTAAGGGTGAGGTAACGATGCGCGTGGAAAATGGTTCCAAAGTCGATGTGATCGCCGTCGGTACGCTACCTCTACATCTACCTTCGGGATTAGTTTTAGACCTGAATAATTTTTATTTGGTGCCAACGTTGAGCATGAACATTATATCTGGATCTTATTTGATGCGAGACGGTTATTCATTTCAATGAGAATAATGGTTGTTCTATTTATATGAGTAATATCTTTTATGGTCATGCACCCTTGAAGAGTGGTCTATTTTTGTTGAATCTCGATAGTAGTGACACACATATTCATAATATTGAAGCCAAAAGATGCAGAGTTCATAATGATAGTGCAACTTATTTGTGGCACTGCCATTTGAGTCATATTGGTGTAAAGCGCATGAAGAAACTCCATTCTGATGGACTTTTGGAATCACTTGATTATGAATCACTTGGTACTTGCGAACCATGCCTCATGGGCAAGATGACTAAACTCCGTTCTCCGGAACAATGGAAATCATACATACTGATGTATGTGGTCCAATGAAC
Organism: Triticum aestivum; assembly: GCF_018294505.1. Classification (NCBI taxonomy): domain Eukaryota; kingdom Viridiplantae; phylum Streptophyta; class Magnoliopsida; order Poales; family Poaceae; genus Triticum; species Triticum aestivum. The sequence goes on along the minus strand of NC_057795.1, from coordinate 14,621,036 downwards.
ATTGAGGCTCGTGGCGGGTATCGTTATTTCCTGACCTTCACAGATTATTTAAGCAGATATGGGTATATCTACTTAATAAAAAATAAGTCTGAAACATTTGAAAAGTTCAAAGAATTTCAGAGTGAAGTGGACAATCATCGCAACAAGAAAATAAAGTTTCTACGATCTGATCGTGGAGGAGAATATTTGAGCTACGAGTTTGGTCTTCATTTGAAACAATGCGAAATAGTTTCGCAACTCACGCCACCCGGAACACTATAGCATAATGGTGTGTCCGAACATCGTAATCGTACTTTACTAGATATGTGCGATCTATGATGTCTCTTACTTATTTACCGCTATCATTTTGGGGTTATGCTTTAGAGACAACTGCATTCATGTTAAATAGGGCACCATCTAAATCCATTGAGACGACACCTTATGAACTGTGGTATGGCAAGAAACCCAAGTTGTCGTTTCTTAAAGTTTGGGGCTGTGATGCTTATGTGATAAAGATTCAACCTGATAAGCTCGAACCCAAATTGGAGAAATGTGTCTTCATAGGATACCCAAAGGAGACTGTTGGGTACACCTTCTATCACAGATCCGAAGGCAAGACATTCGTTGCTAAGAATGGATCCTTTCCAAGAAGGAGTTTCTCTCGAAAGAAGTGAGTGGGAGGAAAGTAGAACTTGATGAGGTAACTGTACATGTTCCCTTATTGGAATGTAGTTCACCACAGAAATCAGTTCCTATGACTACTACACCAATCAATGAGGAAGCTAATGATGATGATATCGTAACTTTAGATCAAGTTACTACCGAACCTCATAGGTCAACTAGAGTAAGATCCGCACCAGAGTGGTACGGTAATCCAGTTCTGGAGGTCATGTTACTTGACCATGACGAACCTACGAACTCTGATGAGGCCAAATTCCGCAAAATGGCTTGAGGCCATAAAATCTGAGATGGGATCCATGGATGAGAACAAAGTGTGGACTTTGGTTGACTTGCCCGATGATTGGTGATGTCTTCTACACAACCTTCTTCTTGTAGACGTTGTTGGGCCTCCAAGTGCAGAAGTTTGTAGGACAGTAGCAAATTTCCCTCAAGTGGATGACCTAAGGTTTATCAATCCGTGGGAGGCGTAGGATGAAGATGGTCTCTCTCAAGCAACCCTGCAACCAAATAACAAAGAGTCTCTTGTGTCCCCAACACACCCAATACAATAGTAAATTGTATAGGTGCACTAGTTCGGCGAAGATATGGTGATACAAGTGCAATATGGATGGTATATAAAGGTATTTGTAATCCGAAATAATAAAAACAGCAAGGTAGCAAGCGATAAAAGTGAGCGTAAATGGTATTGCAATGGTAGGAAATAAGGCCTAAGGTTCATACTTCCACTAGTGCAAGTTCTCTCAACAATAATAACATATCTGGATCATATAACTATCCCTCAACATGCAACAAAGAGTCACTCCAAAGTCACTAATAGCGGAGAACAAACGAAGAGATTATTGTAGGGTACGAAACCACCTCAAAGTTATCCTTTCTGATCGATCTATTCAAGAGTACTTAGTAAAATAACACGAAGCTACTCTTTCCGTTCGATCTATCATAAGACACAAATCAACCAAAACCCTAATGTCACCTAGATACTCCATTGTCACCTCAAGTATCCGTGGGCATGATTATACGATATGCATCACACAATCTCAGATTCATCTATTCAACCAACACAAAGTACTTCAAAGAGTGCCCCAAAGTTTCTACTGAAGAGTCAAGACGAAAATGTGTGCCAACCCCTATGCATAAGTTCATTGAACCCGCAAGTTGATCACCAAAACATACATCAAGTAGATCACGTGAATATCCCCACTAGTAGAAAAGAGGGTTTTTGTCCAGGCCAGGTTAGCCCATTAGTCCCGGTTCAATCTAGAACCGGGACTAATGGGGGCATTAGTCCCGGTTCGTGCACCCAGGGGTCACGTGGGCCATTTGTCCCGGTTCGTCTGGACCTTTTAGTCTCGGTTGGTGCCACGAACTGGGACTAAAGGGTGCGATGCCCATTAGTACCGGTTCGTGGCACCAACCGGTACTAAAGGTTAGACCTTTAGTCCCGGTTCAAGCCACCAACCGGTACTAATGGGGTTGGAGGCATTAGTACCGGTTCATGGCACGACCGGTACTAAAGGTCCCATTTTCAAAGTCCACACCCCCCTCCCCGTGGATCGCCTTTTCAGTTTAAAAAAAATAAAAGAAAATGATGAAAATATCAAAAAAATAAAAAAAATAAGTTTCCCATGTGATATGTGGTCTAGTTGTTGGGAAAATTTGCAAATGTGAATTTCGACTTTATTTGCAAAATCTCTCTAGAATTTAGTAAAATGGGCATAACTTTTGCATACTAACTCGGATGAAAAAGTTTTCAAAATCTCTCGAAAAGTTACATCCAAATTTAACAGGTGGAACCCCCTTAAACATTTTCAAAATCCTCAAAAACCTAACAGAAAAAAAGTTACGGGGCTTTTAAGATCTAGAGTGGAAAAAATCGAAAAAATTTCAAACTGTGGTCAAACAGTGGTCAAACTAATTATTCTAGAATATTAGTGTTACTAAATAATTATTTCTGTTATTTTGAATTTTGGTCAAATCTGGTCAAATTGTGGTCAAACAATGGTCAAACAATGGTCAAACTAATTATTCAAGAAATATTAGTGTTACTAAATATTTTTTTTAAACAATAGTTTCAAACTCAAACAGTGAAATGTGTCACTTCATGCTCAAGCAAAATTCCTGAGGGTTAATAGGATTGACATCTTACTATTGTCAGGAAAACAACAAGTGCAGACTTGGAAACGAGGAAGAATAGAACCCGGAAGTTAAGCATGCTCAGGCTGGGGGAGTGGGAGGATGGGTGACCGTTCGGGAAGTTAGATGATTTGGAATGATGAGGGGTGATTAGAGATTAGAGGATAAATTGAGCAGTGATGAGGGGTGGTGATTAGAGATTAGAGGTTAAAATAATTCAGAAATTCGAAAATAAAAAAATTCAAAAAAAATTTCAAAAAAAAATCCATAAAATTTCCTTTAGTCCAACCGGGACTAAAGGTGGAGCTCCACGTGGCTGCGACCTTTAGTCCCGGTTCGTGTTAGAACCGGGAATAAAGGGGGGAGGCATTAGTAACGACCCTTTAGTCCCGGTTCATGAACCGGGACTAAAGGCCCTTACGAACTGGGACAAATGCCCTTTTTTCTACTAGTGCGCATTGTCAGCACAGAGAAGCACGGCAAGACATACATCAAGTGTTCTCAAATCCTTAAAGACTCAATCCGATAAGATAACTTCAAAGGGAAAACTCAATCCATTACAAGAGAGTAGAGGGGGAGAAACATCATAAGATCCAACTATAATAGCAAAGCTCGCAATACATCAAGATCGTACCACCTAAAGAACATGAGAGAGAGAGAGATCAAATACATAGCTACTGGTACATACCCTCAGCCCCGAGGGTGAACTACTCCCTCCTCATCATGGAGAGCGCCGGGATGATGAAGATGGCCACCAGTGAGGGATCCCCCTCCGGCAGGGTGCCGGAATAGGGTCCCGATGGTTTTTGGTGGCTACAGAGGCTTGCGGTGGCGAAACTCCCGATCTATTCTGTTCCTCGATGTTTTTAGGGTATATGGATATATATAGGCGAAAGAAGTCGGTCAGGGAAGTCACGAGGGGCCCACGAGGGTGGGGGCACGCCCAGGGGGGTAGGGCGCGCCTCCCTGCCTTGTGGCTTCCTCGAAGCTTCCCTGATGTCTACTCCAAGTCTCCAGGATTGCTTCTGTTCCAAAAATAACTCTCCCAAAGGTTTCGTTCCATTTGGACTCCATTTGATATTCCTTTTCTTAGAAACACCGAAATAGGCAAAAACAACAATATGGGCTCGACCTCCGGTTAATAAGTTAGCCCCAAAAATAATATAAAAGTGTATAATAAAGCCCAATAAATATCTAAAACAGATAATATAATAGCATGAATACTTCATAAATTATAGATACGTTGGAGACATATCAGCATCCCCAAGCTTAATTCCTACTCGTCCTCGAGTAGGTAAATGATAAAAGAAAGAATTTGTGAAGTGTGAATGCTAGCAGGTGCATAAGTTTGATCAATGATAATTTCAATCACCTTTTCTAGCATCATAATATATCATAACAGTAGCTCATCTCATAAAACTTTTCATGGTCAAGTAACAAGCTATTCACATGTTAAGGCATAGACCATAAACTTTCTTGAGAACTAGCAAACTTCATTCTCAGTGATCAAACAATTTCAATTAATCTTATTTCCAGGAAGGGTCTATGTTAGAGCTTTGATTTAGTGAACTCCACATACTCAACTATCATTTAGTCTTTCACAATTGCTAACACTCACGTGATATTTGTGGGTCCAAAGTTTTAATTGAACACAGAGAAAGATATGGGCTTATAGTTTTTCCTCCCAACCTTTTACCTCAAGGGTAATGTCAACAATAATAATTTATAAATGCCTACATCCAAGTGGATATATATATATATCTGGATCACCCAAACACAAAGTGTTTGCCAAAGGAAAAAAGTGTAAAAAGGAAAGGTGATGATCACCATGACTCTTGTACAAGGGTAGAAGATAATAGTAAAAGATAGGCCCTTCGAGAGTGAAGCAGAGGTTGTCATGCGCTTTTATGGTTGGATGCACAAAATCTTAATGCAAAAGAATATCACTTTATATTGCCTATTAATCATCTGAAAAAATAATCAACCTAAAATCACACTCCAGTAAAAAAATGGCAGCTAATCTCATGAGCGCAAAGTTTCCGTTTGTTACAGCAAGATAGCATAGACTTCACCACTAGAGGTTCTACTTGGCACGAACACTAATTAAAACATAAGACTACATATAACAAGAGGATAGATGAATTATTTATTACTAAATAGGAGCAAAAGCAAAGAAACAGAAATAAAATTGGGTTGCCTCCCAACAAGCGCTATCGTTTAACGCCCCTAGCTAGCCATGATGATTTCAATGATGCTCACATAAAAGATAAGAATTGAAACATAAAGAGAGCATCATAGAATATGACTAGCACATTTAAGTCTAACCCACTTCCTCTACATAGGGATTTTGTGAGCAGCCAACTTGTGGGAACAATAATCAACTAACATAGGAAGGTAAAACAAGCATAGCTTCAAGATTTTCAACACATAGAGAGGAAACCTGATATTATTGCAATTCCTAAAAGCATATGTTCCTCCCTCATAATAATTTTCAGTAGCATAATGAATGAAGTCAACAATATAACCATCACATAAAGCATTCTTTTCATGATCTACTTGCATAGAAATTTTCCTACTCTCCACATAAGCAAATTTATTCTCATCAATAGTAGTGGAAGCAAACTCAACAAAATAACTATCATGTGAAGCATAATCCAATTGAAAATTAATATCAAGATGACAAGTTTCATGGTTATCATTATTCTTTATAGCATACGTATCATCACAGTAATCATCATAAATAGGAAGCATGCTTTCATCATAATAAATTTGCTCATCAAAACTTCGGGGACAAAAAATATCATCTTCATCAAACATAGCATCCCCAAGCTTGTGGCTTTGCATATCATTAGCATCATGGATATTCAAGGACTTCATACTAACAACATTGCAATCATGCTCATCATTCAAATATTTAGTGCCAAACATTCTAATGCATTCTTCTTCTAGCACTTGAGCACATTTTTCCTTACCATCATTCTCACAAAAGATATTAAAAAGATGAAGCGTATGAGACAAACTCAATTCCATTTTTTATAGTTTTCTTTTATAGACTAAACTAGTGATAAAACAAGAAACTAAAAGATTAAATTGCAATATCTAAAGATATACCTTCAAGCACTCACCTCCCCAGCAATGGTGCCAGAAAAGAGATTGATGTCTACTACACAACCTTCTTCTTGTAGACGTTGTTGGGCCTCCAAGTGTAGAGGTTTGTAGGACAGTACCAAATTTCCCTCAAGTGGATGACCTAAGGTTTATCAATCCGTGGGAGGCGTAGGATGAAGATGGTCTCTCTCAAGCAACCCTGCAACCAAATAACAAAGAGTCTCTTGTGTCCCCAACACACCCAATACAATGGTAAATTGTATAGGTGCACTAGTTCGGCGAATAGATGGTGATACAAGTGCAATATGGATGGTAGATAAAGGTATTTGTAATCTTAAATAATAAAAACAGCAAGGTAGCTAGCAATAAAAGTGAGCGTAAACGGTATTGCAATGGTAGGAAACAAGGCCTAAGGTTCATACTTTCACTAGTGCAAGTTCTCTCAACAATAATAACATATCTGGATCATATAACTATCACTAGTAGAAAAGAGGGCTTTGGTCCACCCCGGTTTAGCCCATTAGTCCCGGTTCAGTCCAGAACCGGGACTAATGGTGGCATTAGTCCCGGTTCGTGCACCCAGGGGCCACATGGGCAATTTGTCCCGGTTCGTTTGGACCTTTTAGTCCCGGTTGGTGCCACGAACCGAGACTAAAGCTTGCGATGCCCATTAGTACCGGTTCGTGGCACCAACCGGGACTAAAGGTTAGACCTTTAGTCCCGGTTCAAGCCACCAACTGGTACTAATGGGGTTTGAGGCATTAGTACCGGTTCATGGCATAAACCGGTACTAAAGGTCACATTTTCAAACTCCACCCCCCCTGTGGATCGCCTTTTCAGTTTTAAAAAAATTAAAGAAAATGATGAAAATGTCAAAAAAAAAATAAGTTTCCCATGTGATATGTGGTCTAGTTGTTGGGAAAATTTGCAAATGTGAATTTTGACTTTATTTGCAAAATCTCTCTAGAATTTAGTAAAATGGGCATAACTTTTGCATACTGACTCGGATGAAAAAGTTTTTTATATGAAAAATCATCTACTCGAAAAGTTACATCCAAATTTAAACGTTTTCAAAATCCTCAAAAACCTAACAGAAAAAAAGTTACGGGGCTTTTAAGATCTAGAGTGGAAAAATCGAAAAAATTTCAAACTATGGTCAAACAATGGTCAAATAATGGTCAAACTAATTATTCTAGAATATTAGTGTTACTAAATAATTATTTCAGTTATTTTGAATTTTGGTCAAATCTGGTCAAACTGTGGTCAAACAATGGTCAAACTAATTATTCAAGAAATATTAGTGTTACTAAATAAATTTTTTTTTTAAAACAATAGTTTCAAACTCAAACAATGAAATATGTCACTTCATGCTCACGCAAAATTCCTGAGGGTTAATAGGATTGACATCTTACTATTGTCAGGAAAACAACAAGTGCAGACTTGGAAACGAGGGAGAATAGAACCGAGAAGTTAAGTGTGCTCAGGCTGGAGTAGTGAGAGGATGGGTGACCGTTCGGGAAGTTGGATGATTAGGAATGAGGAGGGGTGATTAGAGATTAAAGGATAAATTGAGCAGTGATGAGGGGTGGTGATTAGAGATTAGAGGTTAAAATAATTCAGAAATTTGAAAAAAAAAATTCAAAATTTTTTTTTCAAAAAAAATCATAAAATTTCCTTTAGTCCCGGTTGGTGTTACCAACCGGGACTAAAGGTGGAGCTCCACGTGGCCGCGACCATTAGTCCCGGTTCCAGTTTGAACCGGGACTAAATGTGGGAGGCATTAGTAACGGCCCTTTAGTCCCGGTTCAAAAACCGGGACTAAAGGGCCTTACCAACCGGGACTGATGCCCCCTTTTATACTAGTTTATCCCTCAACATGCAACAAAGAGTCACTCCAAAGTCACTAATAGCGGAGAACAAACAAAGAGATTATTATAGGGTACGAAACCACATCAAAGTTATCCTTTCTGATGGATATATGGAGAGCGCCTCCTCAACATGGAGAGCGCCGGGATGATGAAGATGGCCACCGGTGAGGGATTCCCCCTCCGGCAGGGTCCCAGAACAGGGTCCGATTTGTTTATCGTGGCTACTGAGGCTTGCGGTGGCGGAACTCCTGATCTATTCTGTTCCTTGATGTTTTTAGGGTATATGGATATATATATAGGCGAAAGAAGTCAGTCAGGGGAGCCACGAGGGGCCCACGAGGGTGCGGGCGCGCCGAGGGGGGTAGGGCATGCCTCCCTGCCTTGTGACTTCCTCGAAGCTTCCCTGACGTCTACTTAAAGTCTACTGGATTGCTTCCGTACCAAAAATAACTCTTCCGAAGATTTCATTCCGTTTGGATTCCATTTGATATTCTTTTCTTCGAAACACTCAAATAGGCAAAAACAACAATATGGGCTGGGCCTCCGGTTAATAGGTTAGTCCGAAAAATAATATAAAAGTGTATAATAAAGCCCAATAAACATCTAAAACAGATAATATAATAGCATGAATACTTCATAAATTATAGATACGTTGGAGACGTATAAATTAGCAAGCCATCGAGAATAAATGGATCTTCAAGAAGAAGACTGACACTAACGGTAATGTTACTGTCTACAAAGCTCGACTTGTTGCTAAAGTTTTTCGACAAGTTCAAGGAGTTGACTACGATGAGACCTTCTCACCCGTAGAGATGCTTAAGTCTGTCCAAATCATGTTAGCAATTGCTGCAAATGGATGTAAAGACTGCATTCCTGAATGGTTTCTTGAATAAGAGTTGTATATGATGCAACCCGAAGGTTTTATCAATCCAAAGGATGCTAACAAAGTGTGCCAGCTCCAGCGATCCATTTATGGACTGGTGCAAGCATCTCGGAGTTGGAATAAACATTTTTATAGTGTGATCAAAGCACATGGTTTTATACAGACTTTTGGAGAAGCATGTCTTTACAAAAAAGTGAGTGGGAGCTCTGTAGCATTTCTAATATTATATGTGGATGACATATTGTTGATTGGAAATGATATAGAATTTCTGGATAGCATAAAGGATACTTGAATAAGAGTTTTTCAATGAAAGACCCCAGTGAAGCTGCTTATATATTGGGCATCAAGATCTATAGAGATAGATCAAGACGCTTAATTGGACTTCCACAAAGCACATACCTTGATAAAGTATTGAAGAAGTTCAAAATGGATCAAGCAAAGAAAGGGTTCTTGCCTGTGTTACAAGGTGTGAAATTGAGTCAGACTCAATGCCCGACCACTGCGGAAGATAGAGAGAAAATGAATGTCATTCCCTATGCTTCATCCATAGGTTCTATGATGTATGCAATGCTATCTACGAGACCTGATGTGTGCCTTGCTATTAGTTTAGCAGGGAGTAACCAAAGTAATCTAGGAGAGGATCACTGGACAGCGGTCAAAAACATCCTGAAATACCTGAAAAGGACTAAGGATATGTTTCTCATTTATGGAGGTGACAAAGAGCTCATCGTAAATGGTTACATCGATGCAAGCTTTGAAACTTATCCGGATGACTCTAAGTCACAAACCGGATACGTGTTTATATTGAACGGTGGAGTTGTCAGTTGAGCAGTTCTAAGCAAAGTGTCATGGCGGGTTCTACGTGTGAAGCGGAGTACATAGCTGCTTCGGAAGCAGCAAATGAAGGAGTCTGGATGAAGGAGTTCATATCCGATCTAGGTGTCATACCTAGTGCATCGGGTCCAATGAAAATCTTTTGTGACAACACTGGTGCAATTGCCTTGGCAAAGGAATCCAGATTTCACAAGAAACCAAGCACATCAAGAGACACTTCAATTCTATCCGCAATCAAGTCAAGGAGGGCGACATAGACATTTGCAAGATACATACGGATCTGAATGTTGCAGACCCGTTGACTAAGCCTCTCTCACGAGCAAAACATGATCAACACAAAGTATCCATGGGTGTTAGAATCATTACTGTGTAATCTAGATTATTGACTCTAGTGCAAGTGGGAGACTAATGGAAATATTCCCTAGAGGCAATAATAAAGTTGTTATTTATATTTCCTTATATCATGATAAATGTTTATTATTCATGCTAGAATTGTATTAACCGGAAACTTAGTAGATGTGTGAATACATAGACAAACAGAGTGTCACTAGTATGCCTCTACTTGTCTAGCTCATTGAATCAAATATGGTTAAGTTTCCTAGCCATAGACATGAGTTGTCATTTGATTTACGTGATCGCATCATTAGAGAATGATGTGATTAACTTGACCCATCCCTTAGCTTAGCACGATGATCGTTTAGTTTGTTGCTATTGCTTTCTTCATGACTTATACATGTTCCTATGACTATGAGATTATGAAACTCCCGAATACCAGAGGAACACTTTGTGCGCTATCAAACATCACAACGTAACTGGGTGATTATAAAGATGCTCTACATGTGTCTCCGATGGTGTTTGTTGAGTTGGCATAGATCGAGATTAGGATTTGTCACTCCGATTGTCAGAGAGGTATCTCCGGGCCCTCTCGGTAATGCACATCACTATAACCCTTGCAAGCAATGTGACTAATGAGTTAGTTGCGGGATTATGCATTACAGAATGAGTAAAGAGACTTTCCAGTAACGAGATTGAACTAGGTATTGAGATACCAACGATCGAATCTCGGGCAAGTAACATACTGATGACAAAGGGAACAACGTATGTTGTTATGCGGTTTGACCGATAAAGATCTTCGTAGAATATGTAGGAACAAATATGAGCAACCAGGTTCTGCTATTGTTTATTGACCGGAGACGAGTCTCGGACATGTCTACATAGTTTTCGAACCCGTAGGGTCGGCACGCTTAACGTTTGGTGACGATCGGTATTATGAGTTTATGTGTTTTGATGTACCGAAGGTTGTTCGGAGGCCCGGATGAGATCACGGACATGGCGAGGAGTCTTGAAATGGTCGAGACATAAAGATCGATATATTGGAATGCTATGTATGGACATCGGAAGGGTTCCGGGCGAGTCCGGCATTTACCGGAGTACCGGTGGGTTACCGGACCCCCCCGGGGAGTACATGGGCCTTAATGGGCCTTAGTGGGAGAGAGGAGGAGGTGACCAAGGTGGGGGGGGGGGTGGCGCCCCCCTTCCTTCTCCCTCTCTCCTCTTTCCTTCCTCTCCTACTCCAACTAGGGAAAGGGGGGAATCCTACTCCCGGTGGGAGTAGGACTCCCCCTAGGGCGTGCCATAGAGAGGGCCGGCCCTCCCCTCGTCCACTCCTTTATATACGAGGGAGGGGGCCACCCCATAGAAACACAACTTCGTTGTTTAGCCATGTGCGGTGCCCCCGTCCACAGATTTTAACCTCGGTCATATCGTTGTAGTGCTTAGGCGAAGCCCTACGTTGGTAACTTCATCATCATTGTCATCATGCCGTCATGCTGACGATGCTCTCCCTCGACACTCAGCTGGATCTAGAGTTCGTGTGACGTCACCGAGCTGAACGTGTGCAGATCGTGGAGGTGCCATACTTTCGGTACTAGGATCGGTCGGATCATGAAGACGTATGACTGCATCAACCGCGTTGTCATAACGCTTCCGCTTTCGGTCTACTAGGATACGTACACTCTCCCATCTCGTTGCTATGCATCACCTAGATGGATCTTGCGTGTGCGTAGGAATTTTTTTGAAATTACCGCGTTCCCCAACACTCGTGTGTGTCATCATGAGTAAAACCCAATGGATGAATAGAAGGATTTATCAATTCTAATTTCCTAGCAAGGAAACTTCAACCATGATCCTACCATGTGTTCAGATACTACTGATCAAGATCCAGGCTATGTACTTGGAATGCAAACCGTGTGCTTGGTTCTCTGATACTTTCAATGCTAGCGGTGTCCAAGCCAGTTGCCCAAAAAAGTCTAAATCTTGTCTCTTTCTCATAATCCATGTCTATCTTATTTGGTATATCTTCTCATAATCCAAAAAAGGCAGCATTACACTACTAGGGAAAACCCTAGTAGTAGCGCGGGTGACAGTGTCCTGGACTAGGGGGTACTCACCACGTCATCTCCCGATCTGTTAGATTCGGCCGAGGATCCCAGGCCGTATACTCATGGGCCAGTCCGGACGGCTGCCGCATACAAGGAAGATTCCACAAGACTTGGCAATCAAGACAAGGACTCCTCCCCCACCGGTGTATTCGGCTAGGACTCTTGTTATCCTAGGCCTCTGGTGCATTATATAAACCGATGCCAGGCTAGTCATAGAGAGACAACAATCATACCATAGGCTAGCTTCTAGGGTTTAGCCTCTTTGATCTCGTGGTAGATCTACACTGTTGTACTACCCATATCATCAATATCAATAAAGCAGGAGTAGGGTTTTAATTACCTCCACCATGAGGGCCCGAACCTGGGTAAAAACATCGTGTCCCTTGTCTCCTATTACCATCCGCCTAGACGCACAGTTCGGGACCTCCTACACGAGATCCGCCGGTTTTGACACCGACATTGGTGCTTTCATTGAGAATTCCGCTGTGTGTTCAACAAAAGGTCGATGGCTCACCTGCAGATCAACTGTGACTTTAGCATCTTCATCACCAGCTCGACTGGTCACCTTGGTTCAACCAAGGACTGCGCCCTACCTCCAATCGTCATGTTCGGATGAGGGCCTTCATAAAAATCAGCTCCGATCTCTATCAAGATCATGGAGGAATCATCCAGAGAGCCCGAGGGCTCAACGTCAACATTGCCCTCGGGCGACCTTGCTGTTTGTCTGGACAGCGAACTTGTATCCGCCGTTACCGCCTCCTCGAGCGTCGGTTTGACGATTGCTTCGGTGGAATAGTGCGTAATTATGTCTACAACAGCCACGCTAAATTTCGTCGAGTTCCTATGGAGGAATCTCCGACAATCTACGATAATACCGGAGCCCTGTCAAATCTGGACGAGAATCTGAACGAGTTTAAGGTGTGGTGTCCAGATTCTAGCTCGGACCTCCTTTGGAAGATCCAACCGTTTATCGACTGCGAAATCCCTATATCTACCACCCCTCAAAATTTCAGCTCGATCTGACCGTCCAAACTCCGGGAACCTTCTGATTAGTGCATCACTTTTCGGATCTGTTTTCTGCGCGAAAACAAATCCGACCCGAGTTCGTCCTTTTTACGAATGGGATTTCGGACATCCTTTTTGAAGGAAGTTTTGTATGGGGTATTGTGTTTTATTCCCGAACACATCCCACTAACTTTAAAACCTTTTGAACATGATCTTCAATATCATGCTGGTGTCAAACAAGTCCTGCAATATTGCTCCACGGCTGCCGACCTGCGCTAGACACGTCGTCACTATGTTGAGCCGAGCTCAACTTCTTCGGATCATCATCTCGGCAAGCCGAACAAGAGTTCGGCATCGCGAAGGATAAATCATCACCAACATCGCCGCCCCATGGATTACACGGAGTGGGCATACCGGCATCACCACACGGTCGCTTCATCAAGACGACATCGACCACATCACGACCTGCATCGGCAGGGCCGCACTGTTGCTTTTTCAAGCTGGTGTCCATCACGCCGACCTACTTCGACTCATCGGCTGACACCGAGCGTTCATTACGTTAGCTGGACCGGGGCTTCATCATCTCTTCATCAACCTACTCCGGAGACTCCGGCGTCGCTGGCCGACCAGCTCCGTCACGTTAGCTGGACCGAGGGCTTTGCCTCGGCGAGCCAACCTTTGCCAGCATCGCCATGCCGTTGCTTTATCGCCCATCAGGCGATAGGTGTGCGGATCGAGTCTCAATTTTGGGAATCACCTTTGTTCGGATTGCTACAACAAATAAGCCAGGTGCTATTAATCCTAGTATTTTTTGCTTGTTTGGGTTCATTTTTCCCAACGAATTATTACTCTGATTTGTCCATCATATGTACGCAGGTCTATCAAATGGTGGCCGCATTAACGACGGTCGCATGGTGGTCCGGTCAGTTTTCGTACATAGTCCGGCGAACGCCGCATCCGGAAGTCGAACCGACCTGTGAATTCAGGCCTTGCCATGCCTTTACCGCATCACACCACCGCCCTGCATCGACATTGACTTTGGCGCCAGGCCATATTTCTTTTATTACTCACTTTGCATAAATTACTTGTTATGCAACGATTTTTATTATTATTACTATTATCTCCGGTTTGCACTATTTTTTGTGCACAGGAAAATGATCCAGCCAGACTATATCCTTTGGCGTCACCTCGGCTAGACGGGGGGCTTCGTCAACACTTCATTACCCCATGCCGGGGACTTCGGCATCACCCTGCCGTCCTGCATTGACCGTGCTATGTCACCACTTCGGAGTGCCGAGCTCTTTGCTCCGCCACCTCGGGACCGGCTTGGGGGATGGGACCTTATCCCGCATCAGGCTCGGACCACGTCATCAATACCGAACACATTAACCAGCTAAGTTTCCTTCATGCTCAAAGTTTTATATTTTTAACTTGTGTTCGACTCGACCAAGCATTATACTTTTTTGAAAAAAAAGTTGCTTGTAAAAACTTCCTTGTCCAAACTTTGATTGTGACGCGTAAATTCAAATACCCAATTCATTTGGGGGTTCCTTCATGAAGCTTTTCCTCTTGCATATGATTATACTTGTACGGCTTCGTTCCTTGTTCGTGTATTACGCCACAATATGCACCATATTGACTTAAGCGATTTGCAAGCTGGGTTGCCTCGCTCCTGTGTTTACCCCTACGTTCCCGATTGTTCGGCTAGGGAGTAAAGGGAGCACCTTTGCGATTGTCACGATCGGGTCATCCGAGCCGGACCTTAGACTGGGTGAAGACGAAAGCTAGCGCTCTTATAGTTTTCAATGATGGTCGGCACACAACGGAAATCATGAGTACAAAAAAATCTATTGCACTAGTCTCATAATAAGAATGAGCACCGAAGAAAGGTATCGGTAGGGGTACTATTTTCTTCGAAGATGCTTCTTACACTTTGCAGTAATATAGCATAAGTTCCCTGAGCGCGCTTTGTCTGTTACAGCCTTATGGCCTGATTGCCTGGTTATTGGAAACACCGTCGATATTCTTGACAGATGGAGTACATAACACTTTTCGGTCCTTGACCGAAGAGGGAGGAGCCGACGGTCGGTTAAGACGCGTTTAAAGTTCGGTTGAACATAGATATGATATATGTACTTCGGTACATGCAATCATTCTTTTACCCAAGTCACTTGGGGGCTCTTAAATTTATATGAGCCATTTTGTGATAAGTGTCCTTCTTCTTAGTCGTTGCAAAGTTTTATTATTATTATTATTATTATTATTATTATTATGTATCACTCCTTTTTTCAATACGAGCGTGTGGTCACTAGCCGGGGAGCCTAATTTCTCTCTCAAAGCCGCTAGAGTTCAGTTTGCTAAACTGGCCTAATGAGAAGTACTCCGCCCTCGGGATAGGAGGTGGAAGCCATAGGCTGACCTGCTTGAAGTCTTGAGATAGGATGTATCATGTTAAAGCACGATAGAAGCACTTCTTTTGCTAAAGCCAATTTTTGGATTGGCACCGAACACTTGATCTTGTTCGGACGTCAAGTTTTACTGACGTTTTTTGGTTTTCCAAGCTTATGGCACTTTTTAAACTATTTGTGTGTTTTCAGCACAAGTCTCGCAGTGCAGCGCCGAACACCTTTAGAGATTCGGCAAAAACATTCTCGGATATTGCTATATATGCATCGGTTTCGAATTGTGTCTTCGGTCAATAGTTGGGTTGCCCGGCTCCTGCGCTTGCCTCTACGTTCCGGTTTGTTCGGCTAGGTGTGCAAAGGGAGATCCACTGTGATTGTGCTCCCAGCTCACATGGTTAAGCACCTCAGTGGAGAAAGCCGAAAACTGACTGTCACAATAAGCATAAACTGGTCAGCGGTCCGATGATGGTGTTAAACGACGGGCCATTCATAACAATGGCCGAAGTGTTTACGGCTTGACCTCGACTGTCGCCGAACACTATCGGGGACTATTAACTGGCCTCCCAAACTAAATTCTCGATATTTTGCTCTTACATTGGAGCTGAGGTTTCATGATCATGCTTAGCATGACAACCCAAAGAAAGGAACCGATAGCGGGACTATTTCCTTTGGAAGACATTTCTTTTGTTAAACAGTAATATAACATATCTCTCCGCGTACCTTTGTTTATAAAACCGTATGGCCGGAAGCCGATGGTCGGTCAACAAAGTTTTGTACAATGTGGATCCGAGCATTAATGATGTAAAGTACTTGGATACATAGAGTCATTACACATAATTTGTGATTTTCCTATGGATATCGATCCTTAATATGGCCTCTCGTGCCTGCATTAAGGCTCGGGGGCTACTGGGCTTCGGGCTTATTATTTACAAATATTAAAGGGGCACATCGATCTCCTGATCTGGTGTTGCCACCCGATCAGTGTCTCGGGGGCTACTGCATTGCCTGTCCAATGCAGAATTTTTTTAAGTGTAATACAGTCTCCGAGGAGATTTTGATCCTCAGGTTGGTCGGCCGCACCCAACCTGAGTCTTGAGGACTGAGCACGCCGCTTTTGCTATCCCGAAGTATTCTGCGGAGCTAGGACTTGATCCTCAGACCGATTTTGCAAATCAACCTGAGTATCAGCGGCTACGGGGATCAACGGTCTTATGTCATCCTTCATGTGCATCTCGGGTTTTAGACCGATACCCACCTTGAGGGCTACTGGCTATGTATCTCGGCAGAGAATAAATTGCGCCAATCAAAAATATTGACAAAAATCAGCCCACATTCGGGGTGGTGCACCACCTCGGAAGCAGTCCGGCATAAAGCTCGGGCGCTAGTGGCTGGCTCCATAGAGGGCATTTCCGGCATTAAGCTCGGCTAAACTCCTTCAACTTTTTTGGACCAAGATGATCTATGACATCTTGGATGTAGTCCGGCGTTGGAGCTTGGACACAGTCCGGCGTTGGAGCTCAGATACATTTCAGCGTTGGAGTTCGAAAGCAGTCCGACATTGGTGCTCGGCTGCAAAAGATACCTTAAATGCAGTCTGGCGTTAGAGCTTGGACGCAAGAGGACACTGCCTCCCGGAAACAACTTCAAACCCAAGGTGTGGCATAAAAATAACAAGGCATTGATAAAGGCCGGAAATTCAAAGGGGCTCCTCGGATACCCGACGTGTAAACTCGTCGAATGCATTTCGGCGATCCTCAAGATCGAAGATGAGAAGATTTGTTGAACCAATTTTCAAGACCGACGATTGAAGATGAAGAGCGGTTTGGAAGAATCGAGGAGCGTCCCTAAACTTGAAGACCGGTTTAGGGGGCTACTGACGTTGTCCTGGACTAGGGGGTACTCACCACGTCATCTCCCTATCTGTTAGATTGGGCCGAGGACCCCAGGCCGTATACTCATGGGCTAGTCCGGACGGCTGCCGCATACAAGGAAGATTCCACAAAACTTGGCGATTAAGACAAGGACTCCTCCACCACCGGCATATTCGGCTAGGACTCTTGTTATCCTAGGCCTCTGGTGCATTATATAAACCGAGGCTAGGCTAGTCGATAGAGAGACAACAATCATACCATAGGCTAGCTTCTAGGGTTTAGCCTCTTTGATCTCGTGGTAGATCTACACTCCTGTACGACCCATATCATCAATATCAATCAAGCAGGAGTAGGGTTTTACCTCCACCGTGAGGGCCCGAACCTGGGTAAAAACATCGTGTCCCTTGTCTCCTGTTATCATCCGCCTAGACCCACAGTTCGGGACCCCCTACCCGAGATCCGCCGGTTTTGACACCGACAACGGGTTTTGTGCCCATTACTAACGCGGGAGGCCACACTACTAATAAGGCGCTACAACTATTACTTAGTAGTAACGCGTGCTTACACGCACTACTGCTAGGACAAATAGCTGCAACATGTGTTCACTCCCACGCTACTGCTAATCTAGCTAGTGGCAGCGTGTTTACTGTCCATCGCTACTAGTATTCTTTTTTTAGTGTATTTATACACCGTCATACAAATATTGGTAAAATACTAGTTATGAGGTTTATATCATTATGTCCATAAAAGTGTGTCAAATGAAGGTGGATTAGGTTCGAGTGGAGGCAATATGTGGTGCATGTCAAAAGTATACTACTAATCTAAACTTGATCTAGTTTGGACTAGTAGTACTTTCGATGTGCACACTACAAGAGATCGGGCATATTGTGACGGGCCAAAACTTGTCATCGAATAGCCAATAATGTCACAAATTACCCCCTAGTGACATTTTATGGGCGTCACAAGCATCGTCACGGAATGCCCATCACAGATTACTCCTAGTGACAACCCGTGAACCAAACGTCACCAAAAATGGACCTTCGGTGACATTTTCTTGTATGTCATCAACTTGGTATTCCTGTGACGAGCGATTAATGTCACATGCCAGGTCCAAGTATGGCGTAGTCTACCATATTCAATGACGAAGCAACGTCACTGACTTTTAGCTCATTATGATATATTTTATTTAGATTTATATTATGATGGCTTACCAATCAAATATATTCCAAATGCATATCCCAATAAGTATTTAATTCACATCACATTGAGGAAGATGACATTATAAATTGAAACGAAAGACAAAATCATATTGTAAATTCAATTATATCCGCCAAATGATCTTCCAAATAGCGATGACAGTAAAACATAACACCGATTCACAAGTTTGACAATCATGACAATATACATGTTGAAAAGTAATATTTAGATAACTAAAGACCACAAAAGTGTTGTCCTGGTTGATTGCAGTGCTTGTTCAGCACCAATCTTTCATCACAAAAGGATGGCATTTCATCACGTTGCTTCTTTTCCCAAGCTTCATTCTTATCTTGCTGGCTCATTACACTACTTTTCTTGCTACTTCATCCCCATCTCTTCAAGTGTTGTCTCTTGTGCTACAAGTCTCGCAGCTAACTCCTCTTGATGCCTATAAATCAACAGCGTTGCATAATCATTGGACAAAAAAAGATGAGACATGATCATTAGATGAAAACAGATAAGACAACAAAGTATAAGGGTTTGGCTAAGAAGTTTATAGTATATCAAATTTTGAATCTAAAATGAGAAGTACATTATTAAATGTCTAGGAAAGCATGTGGATGAGCAAATGAAACAGTAAACTCAACAATAAGTTCTAATAGTCAAATAACATGCATAACCAAGAGCTAGATTTCATTTATCAATCTTGAAAAGCAGCAAGCTTCACCAACAAGACAACAAGTCAGTAACGCAATTGTGTTTTCAATTCACTATCACGAGTGCACCGTGCACATAAAACCGGAAAATAAGAAAAACAACACAAAGAAAAAATACCATAGCTACTTGTCATTTGCATCCCTCTCTATCCTTTTGTTCAATTCTTTCTTCTAGATCTCGGATCCGTGCTGATGAAGCAGATCTCTTGGATTTGTGTTTTTGGCATGGCTGAACCTTCAAGTACATGGATCAAACAAGTCACACAAAAGGAAGGTAGTGAATCAACATTGACTTATGCAAGTTAGCACTAATTCCAATAAGAAGGCAGTGAACAGAGAAAGCATGATCTAGATTAATTAGTATGAGAGTAAAAGAGTGGAGGACAAAAAATGTGAATCAATCTGCAGGTGATTAGTCAATTATTTATTATACTTATAGTGCACACTGACATACACATGATATGAGCAAGATGGAATTAAAGCGAGTGAATCGACATTGATGTACGTATTATTTAAGATTTAGGCTAGCACAAT
The DNA here is from genome assembly GCF_018294505.1 of Triticum aestivum. Lineage (NCBI taxonomy): Eukaryota > Viridiplantae > Streptophyta > Magnoliopsida > Poales > Poaceae > Triticum > Triticum aestivum. Next base: position 14,601,381 of record NC_057795.1, on the reverse strand, counting down.
ATATGATGTGATGATGTTTCCAACAAGTTATTATGGAGGTTCGATGTGAAGAAGTTTCCAACAAGTTACTATGAAGGTTTGGTGTCTAATAAATGTGTACATAAGGTGTCATGTTCATTCAAACGTGTGATCATGAGGAAACCTTGCTTAAGAATTTACACTATATATATGGAAAGTAAAGATCATACTAGTTGTCGCTATGCCCGAAGGAAAACTAAGTAATGGACCAAACTTTGCTTCTCAATTTTTTCTGCGTAACTTCTGATTAATCGCTGTTATTTTTGTACTTTTAAGTCTGCTTACCCAGATATAGCAAATGATAGTACTAAAAATATCGCAGGAAATTTTCTATAACTTCAATGTTGTAAGCATACTGTAATTGAGACTCGAAATAGCTAAAAAAAGGTTAAACCGTAATCTGCTCTAATTAGAAAATCGAGTACAACATCAGTGTTTTGGTCGTAGTTTGCAAACCGTAAATCCGAACAGAACCAAATTGATACCGTTGTAAAGCTTACGAGCAACCTCACAACTTCTGCAATTGGCTTAGTTTCAGATTAATTACGGTTCAGATCCAGTTTTACAACTAAGCTCACTCAGGTTGATGCCATCTGTCAATCTTTTCCAGTTAAGAACTAATAAGAATCAGCCCATGGGAATTGAACAACGATGAGCTCATCTAACCTGTTTAGTTCCGAGACTCCTTTCTTTCTACCCTGTTTTTCTTATTTTTTTGCTTGGTCATTGGTTCAGACAATGCTGCATGTACACTGTACTTGTGCTCCCACTTGTGTCCCTGTATCCAGTAGTGTCTCTCTCCTTGCAATTACTATTACACTGTTGAAAAGAGAGCAATAAAAGAGCAAGGAGTGCACGCTATCAAATTAAATGGTAGAAGGAGAAGATTGAACCGTACTAGCGTCAAGAACATTCACACATATTCAAGGCTGCCAGTATAAAAAAACATTCAGAAATATCAGATGGCACCAAAAGGTAATTCATGCAAATTCAAATTACAAGTAAGGTTGTTTCTGGCTCGTCTGCTTAGCTAGCCAGGCAGAGTACAGTTAACTTTAGATTTTGGGTCATCCACTAACTTTTACACATGAGATTAATATAATTAAAAAAAAATGAAGGTCAACTCATTGAATAATTTCTGAAGTTGCCACTTTGAAACGTACAGAAGAATATGGCCATAATCGGACAACATATATTGTAGTAATATAAGGAGCATCCATGGAAAAGAAAACATCCACAATTCAGTTAAACAATAGATCATTATGAGGCCGTAGCAAACCTTATTTTTGACAAAATTCAGTAAAAGCTTGATCATTATCTGACTATGAAAAAACGTAATACCATTAGCTGACACACACATGGATCAAATGGGGTAGGAGGAACAGACCTGTGGGGAAATCTACGCCGGCGAGTACGCTGGTGGGATGAGGCGGGATGATCGATGTGATGGGTTGACGCAGTAGGCTCCGGCCAGGGCGAGCCTGGATGAGGATATGCTGTCACCTGCCGAGGCTGGCTGCTCCGATGTTGGCCGGCGAGGCATGGCGGCCGGTCCTTGCGAGCAGCAAGCGCGGAGGCCGGTCCTTGCGGTGACCGAGCGCGGCGGCCGGGGCTTGACAGGAGCGCGGCGGCTGGGGCTTGAAGGGAGCGGGCAAGCAGCCGTCCGGGAGAAGGCGCATGGCGCTGGTGCTCAAGGGCGCGGCGGCGGCTGGTAGGGCGCTCCGAGATCCTCCAATATCGCCTCGCCGTTGGATGCGGTGGGGGGGGACAAGGGGGTGGGGAGATAGGACCCTTATTAATAGAATAGTCAAAATATATATAATTGCATTTTAAGTAGATAATAGAGTAGTAAATTAGTTTTCCTTCCTTTCTGTATTCGTAATTGCCTCCAATAAAAAAACTGGTTTAGATACACATCCATCCATTCAACGGAAGGGGCAAAACAGCAGCCAAATCTAGTTTCGGGTATATATAACCCTTATAGTGCAAGATCATAATAAAGAAGCGTTCGCATAACATGCATTACAAAGTGAGGAGTCCATGACGTCGCATGTTTGAACTCCGGTACCAACTTTTTTTCCTTATACAATGTCATTTTCATTTTTTGAATAGAATGAATTTGTATCCTGTACATTATCATTTTCATTTTTTAGTAGAACAACACAACTTCCGCCATACGAGCCACTACTTTTTTTAGGGGTTTCCTAACCACTGTTTTTTATTAGATAGAACAAAATAATTAGTTAATTATAGTGCTCAGTAACGTTTGCAGAAACCATGGCAGATCTCATGCCAACACTAACATAAGGGTCATGTTAAAATAGTATTGATGTACAAAAAAAATAGCATTGATGCATGGGCCCAACCGTTCAATAACCCGTGAAGCATCTATGATGAGTCTCGCTGCTAGATGCTACATGACGAAAAAAGGAATTTCACACATTCATAATAAATCAGTGACTCTAGTAGGTTCGTCATAGAAATTATAAGACTGCCATAGAAATTGGCAACCAGGTGGCGTCAACGGCCGAGGTGATTCAGTGACATCCATCGTCACCGATTTGCAGTAATATGTGACGTCACCTATAAGAAGTCACACATAAGGTATTTATGTGACATTCCCAGCCATTGGCACTAGGATTTTCGTCACCGTATCTCAATTCTCTTGTAGTGGCACCACATGTTGCCTCCACTTGAATCTAATCCACCAGCACAAGCTATTTAATCATCATCATAGTCATAACATCAACAGTAGTTATTTAATCATCATAGTCATAGTGTAGCACATCGTCATCTTCAAACTCATTCTAGCTAGCTAATCACCACCAACACTAGCTGCGGTAGCTATCTAATCACCCCCAACACTAGCTAATAAAAATCATCAGAGTCATTACCACCAACACTAGCTATTTAATCATCATAGTCATAGTGTAGCATATCATAATTTTCAAACTCATTTCTAGCTAGCTGATCACTTCTGCTGCTCTCTCTCTCAGGTAAAATAACATAAAACATGTGTAGCACTCCTTCTTCATCAAGTTGGAGCATGCAGATGAACTTGTCTCCTAATCGTGGGCTGCGCTTCTGATTGCTGTCCTCTAATACTTCTCTGCGATCGTTCAAAATTTTACTCCAATCTTTCACTATTAAGCATTCCTCGCTATTAGAAATCCTCAATGCACTAAAGTGCAATATAGGATATCTTGGCCGTAAGCTAACAATTGTCATCTGACCTTTAGTCTCGATCCAATGAGGCACAACATTCAGCGGGAGTCCCTGTTGAAGAACATTTTATAGTAACATACTTAGCAATGAAGTTTAGCGTAAAAAATAATGTATGCAAAAGATGCACTGAGTACAAATAGTAAAAATCTTACCATCTTTCCTAAATAGATGTGACCGTAGTTCAATACAAACACTATTGGTCGCACGTTTTGAGTACTAAGATTTGCATGTCCAAAATAATAATTTGTCTTGACAGTATGAAGATCCTCAAGCCATGAAACATAATGACTTATCTCCTCGCAGCTTAGTTCAGCCCCGGGACAACAGTAGGTCCTGTCTACCAAGCGTTGGACATGTTTGCTTGATTGGGAATAAGCTGTCAATAGAAATTAGTTGCAACTACTTTTGAATAAACAATATCAAAGACATAAATATGGTTGAGAAACTCACATAATGGTAGAACTGGAGGTGTCTTCACATTGACCCAGATGTCGGTATTACCTTCAATATCATCTTCTGGACGAATATCAAAGGTGATAACCATATCAGGCTCAAATGCATAAGTCTTGCATAGTGCTTGCCAAGTTTTGCATCCAAAATAGGTATAGGTATCTGCGTTGTGTAATTTTGCATGGAAAATACAACCATGCTCGGTCTTCAAGTAAACTCTCTTTACCTTCATAGTAGTTTTCATAGGACTAAAACCTATCTTATCCAAGATAAAAACTCTCGCATGGCAGGGATATGCTAGTAGAATAGTAAAAAAAATTATAAGTTGAAGCAAATGAAGAAGATGTCATGCTTAATTACGAAAAAAGACTTGTCCTCATGACTTACTGTATCCACTTCAAAGTTCTTGTCCAGCCTGATACTGAAGCACCTATCATCATCTAGGAAGATTCTGTCGCACAGGCCACGCTCGTCTTCACAGTCTTTGCAAATACCGAAATCCTTTTCGTCGCCAGACATTTCCTATGTTCATAGTTGAAACATTAATTGAAACAGATCAAAGACAACTACCAGGATACTCAACACACAAATCTGGGGCACTCGATATTTCCTACATATTCTGGCACAAGTCATGCCAAAATTCAAGGAAAAATCCGGCATGAACTTTGCTAAAATAGGACATATCGAGCGCTTGAAATTTGCCGGAACGGAAGTGAATCAACACTCCGGCAAAACATAGGCCACTCGGAGGTGTAACCTGCAAACATGACTGGCCACTTGGGCAAGCACATATCCTATTTGAGCAACGCAAGATATGCATTTCAAAATATCTTATAGGACTCAAATTAGCATGCATTTAATAAGCAAAAGTAAATCATCTCATGCGTCCGTACATCGTCGAATATTATCACTAATACATCCCGAATAGTATCATGCATATAACATCACTAATACAACTAAAACCCTAGCGCACGACGGGTATCGGCACGGGCGGTGGACACCGACAGAGAAGGAACCATCACAGGATCATAGCTCCAGTGAGATCCCTGAAGAACCTGCCAGGTATTGGAGAACCTATGCTCCAACGCAAACAAGTAGCAACGGAAGTGCGCGTCCTCCTCACTGACATGGTGATGTACCACCTCCGCGGGGTCCTCGAGCCTCTGGACCGTCACTTGCCCACGCGACCGCCACCAAAGAAGGTTCTGGTCAACGACAGGCTGGCTCCACACCAACCTGTGCACCCCGGTAGGTAGCGCCTCCCAGTACCACCCCGGCGGAGCCAAGTCCCGGACATGGCCCATGTGGTGACGCAGGTGTCCTCCGCTGACTCGACGACGAGGATGCGGGATAGGCATCATCGACGTCGATGCTGGAAAAATTTCTTTAACTAAAAAAATAACAACAAGTTCTTACTAACTAGTTCTATTAATCCAACTAGTTCTTAATAAAAATAAACTTACTATAAATAAAAATATACTAGTACCTAATTAGTACCTAGTTCTTCCTAACTAATTAGTACCTAGGAACTACTGACCTAATTACCATCTAATTTGATGAACCTAGGGGCGGAAAGTGGTAGTGGATATTACAATTATCCAACTTAAAAGTGAAATAAGTGGTCAAATTTTACTCGTTTTATGATTCATCTTAAAAATTTGATTCGTTTTCACCCTTACATGAACCTAACTAATTTGAGCCGCATCCGCATCCGATTCGTTTCCACCCTTACACGAACCCTAACTAATTTGATGCAACTAAAATATGAATAAACCCTAGGCAGAGGTAGGGGAGAGGGAGGAGCAGGCGTGCTCACCTTGGGTGCCTGCGATGATGGAGGCACAGGTGGCCTCGAGGTCGGGGTCGGGGCTCGGGCATGCGGCAGAGGGCGGCGTCGAGGTCGGGGTCGAGGGTGGCGTCCGGGGCGGCGTTGAGGTTGGGGGCGGGGGCGGCATTGAATCCGGGGTCGGGGGCGGCGTAGAGGGTGTGCGGAGAGCGCGCGGCAGCCGATGGGCGACGGTGGTGGCGAGAGCGGAGGAGTTGGATTTGGGGGAAGTGGCCGTGGGGAAGGACGAACCCCGTAGTTAAGTCAGAAGTAGCAGTAGTGCGTTCCAGAAAGCGTGCTACTGCTAGGTTAGCTACAGCGCATTCTGCATATGCACTACTGCCACTCCTTTCTCTTTTTCCCCCTTCTTCACTGATTTTTCTTCACATTTTATTTTTTTCCTTTCACCTTCTTCTATTTCTTTCATTTTCAATTACCTTTCTGTTTGCTTTCCATTTAATTTTATATCCTTTAGCAGTAGCGAGTTTAGAATAAAATGCGCTGCTACAAAGAAAGTAGAGGTAGCGCGGTTCGATATAGATCGCTACTACTATGTGTAGCCTATCGGTTAAGCCGTGGGAATTTTAGTAGTAACGTGTTTAGTATAAGGCGCGCTACTGCTACAACTTTATCTGTAGCGTGGTTTGCACAGGCGTGCTACTGCTACTTAGCACCAGCGTGCTTTTTTGATCCACACTACTGCTAAAGTTCTATGTATAAGGTTTTCCCTAGTAGTGTTAGTTTCAGAAGATTAATTGTTGCATATGCACATGCACTTAGTACCACATCGCTCTAGATGAATACAGTAGAAAAGAGATAGAGTATGCTCATGATAGTTGTATTTTACTACATAATGCACAAGTTAAGACCGAAAAGGGGAAAAGAAACTGAGGAGAAAAACAAGAGGTATATAGGACGATACCTTCTAGGAAACATTAATGAGAACCGAAAATGCTGCTATGACACTGTTTTTCACTTTCTGGATACGAGTCCATGCATGTGAGTGCTCATAGATCACTGTAAGCTACTTAGCTGTCTTTCCCTATCCAAACTTCGACTGTTGTCTCAGGTTTCAAAATAGTAAGTAGACTGTCTACACTTGTCTCACTGCAGCTCGTGTGCGTCATCATGAGGAAACCCCAATGGATGAATGGAAGCATGTATCAATTTTAATTTCTAGCAAGGAAACTTCAACCATTCTCCTACCGTTTGTTCAGATACTATTGACCAAGATCCAGGCCATGTACTTTGAATGCAAAAGGTGTGCTTGGTTCTCTGATACTTCGAATGCAAGCGGTGTCCAAGCCGATTGAGGGAGTCCCGGATTAAGGGGTCCTCGGACAGCTAGACTATTGATGTGGGCCGGACTGTTGGGCTATGAAGATACATGACTGAAGACTCTCTCCCGTGTCTGGATGGGACTCTCCTTGGCATAGAAGGCAAGCTTGGCGACCGGATATGAAGATTGCTTTCTCTGTAACCGAGTATGTACAACCCTAGTCCCCTCCGGTGCCTATATAAACCAGAGGGCTTTGTCCGTAGAGGTATAGACATACACAATCATAATCCTCATAGGCTAGACTTCTAGGGTTTAGCCATTACGATCTCGTGGCAGATCAACTCTTGTAATACTCATATCATCAAGATCAATATGGCAGGAAGTAGGGTATTACCTCGATAGAGAGGGCCCGAACCCGGGAAAACATCGTGTCCCCCGTCTCCTATTACCATCGACCTTAGATGCACAGCTTGGGACCCCCTACCCAAGATCCGCCGGTTTTGACACCGACGTTGGTGCTTTCATTGAGAGTTCCGCTGTGACGTCGAAGACAGGATTGATGGCTCGCCTTATTGTCAAGGACAACATCACCTCCGGAGGAGCCCTGGCCCCAGGCCACCCTCCGGCTGGGCGGCTTCATCATGACCGCCCGCTCGGCCATCGAGCCGACGATGATTTCTCGGGTCATCAAAAATCACCTCCGTATTGACTCTGAACACTCCAGACAGATGGATCCAATGGAGCTGTCATTTTTAAACGAACTCCCCGATTGCATCACTGCCCTGGGGGTCGCTACAGACTATGATCGGATCGGGCTTAAACCCGATCAGAGAGAAATCAAATCGCCACCAGTCACACATCAGGTATCCGTGATCGAGGAGCGCAGCGTCAGACCCCCCTCTACACTGAGGATGAACTATGTTCGGATCGCCGGGATTGAAGAGCCAGATACCCATTTGCCAAACAACACGCCCTGCCCTCCGAACTTAGAATCGGGCAATGGGCCAGAAAAATCAGTTGATATCCCGGAGCCCGAACTGTTATGTTCGGAAGTTTCTAAGATTCTGGATCCCAAAGGGGGTCAGGGTTCGGGTTTAAAACCACCCACCCACCCAGATAAATGTGATCTTACGTACATACGACAGCAGCATCTGGAAATGGTCCATCACTTTTGGGCCCGATTCCTCCTTGTTAAAGACAAGATTGAAGGTTGCAATGATGAAGACACAATCACACTATTCTGCAAAAATTGCACGGACGAAGGAATCCTCAATGCCATTAACCGCTGTCGCGTACTACACTTTGCTGACTTGGCAACCATAGTACAGAAGTACTGCGCAATGGAGAGCGCCTGGAAAACTCAGGCAGCACCCTGGGAACCAGAAGTTCCTCCTCAACTCCTCATCCCAACAAAAAGAATGCCCCCTCGTGGGTTGCCCAATCCAATATTAAAGAAACCGAAGCCCATCATAGGGCGCGGAACCGTTCTGGAGGGATGGCTCGATAGGCTATGCAAAATACACTCAACATCGGACACCACACCAACCCACAGCCTTAGGGCATGTTGGATACTCTGGCAAGTGGCCAAGAGCGGCGAGGATCTCCTCACCAAAAATGCCGCAAAGTAACATCCCATTGAATATGATGACCTCAGAGTATTGATGGTCTTCGATGCCGATGACGAACAAAAATCCAGGACAATCCAGGCACCAGCCGCCTTAGTCCTCAATCCAATTGTGGACGGCTTTCGGCTTACTAAAGTGCTCATGGATGGCAGTAGCGGACTAAACCTCATTTATGAGGAAACTCTCAACAAAATGGAAATAGATAGGAGCCGCATTGAGCAAAGCAGCACGACCTTCTAAGGAATCATTCCTAGTCAGAAGGCACAATGCGCGGGAAAAATCACACTCGATGTGGTATTCGGCATGCCGAAGAATTACATGTCCGAAGAGATAACCTTCCAAGTGGCCCCTTTCAACAGTGGATATCACGCCTTATTAGGGCGAGATGCATTTGCACGCTTCCAAGCTATACCCCATAACGGGTACATGAAGCTCAAGATGCCCGGGCCCATTGGTATTATCACTCTCGCCAGTGATCCGGACATAGCAGTCCGCGCCGAAAACAAAACCGCAGCCCTAGCCCTCGAGGCACTGTCCGAAGCCCTCGTGGCCGAAGAATTAACTACATTGCACTCCATAGTGGATAGGGACGACGTGATCCTGGACAAACGACCCAAATCGACCTCCTTCAAACCAGCAGACGAAATAGTCAATTTTTAAGTCCACCCGATGAACCCCAAGAAGATAGCATCCATCGGAGCACAGCTGGACCCAATGGTTGATGCCAAACTGCTAGCATTTCTATGTGAAAACTGGGACATATTTGCTTGGCACCCTGCTGATATGCCAGGAATGCCACGCATGCTAGTCGAACACAGCCTCAATATATCAAAGAGATATAAGCCGTTCAAACAAACACTGCAGCGCTTTTCAGAACCCAAACCACAAGCCATGGGAGAGGAGCTAGCCAAGCTACTCGAGGCCGGATTCATCAGAGAAATAAAATATCCGGACTGGCTGGCAAACCTGGTGATCGATGGTACCAAAGAAGGATAAATCCTGGTGCCTGTGCGTCGATTTCAAAGACCTTAACAAGGCCTGCCCTAAAGATTCCTTCCCCCTCCCCCGCATTGGTCAAATTATCAACGCCATCACAGGACACGACTCACTGTGTTTCCTCGATGCATACTCCAGATACCATCAAATCAAGATGAAGGAGTCCGATCAAGCCGCAACGACATTCATCACCCCATATGGGCCTTTCTGCTTCAAAATTATGCCTTTCGGGCTCAAAAACGCTGGCGCAACCTATCAACGCATGATTCAAACATGCCTGGAGAAACAAATCGGCAAGACAGTTGAAGCATATGTGGACGAGTAGTCATCAAGGCTAGGCACGTCGAGTCATTAATAGACGATCTGCGTCTCACATTTGACAACCTCCGCACATATGACATCAAGCTCAATCCGGAAAAGTGTATTTTCGGTGTTCCCGCTGGAAACCTGCTGGGCTTCATCGTTTTCCATAGAGGAATCGAGGCGAACCCAGCCAAAATCCGAGGTTTGTCACAGTTGGCTACACCAACAGACCTTAAACAAGTCCAAAAACTAGTCGGATGTGTGGCAGCCTTAAGCCGCTTTATCTCCAGATTAGGAGAACAGGCATTGCCACTTTACCGCCTTCTCCGACGCACCGAACACTTCGAGTGGACGGACGCTGCAACAAACGGATTGGAAGAAATAAAGGCTCTTTTAGCGAGCAACCCAATCCTGGTCGCACCAAACGTTGGCAAACCTATGTCATTATACATATCGGCAACGCACCAAGTCGTGAGTGCGGTACTCGTCGTCGAACGAAAGGAGGACAAAGACAAATTCCCGCTTCAAAATCCGGTATACTACGTATCTACTGTCCTCACACCATGCAAATCCCGGTACCCTCATTGAGGGAGTCCCGGACTAGGGGGTGTCCGAATAGCCGAACTATCATGGTCGGCCGCACTCTAAGACTATGAAGATACAAGATTGAAGACTTCGTCCCGTGTCCGGATGGGACTTCCCTTGGCGTGGAAGGCAAGCTTGGCGATACGGATATGTAGATCTCCTACCATTGTAACCGACTCTGTGTAACCCTAGCCCTCTCTGGTGTCTATATAAATCGGATGGCTTTAGTCCATAGGACGAACAACAATCATACCATAGGCTAGCTTCTAGGGTTTAGCCTCCTTGATCTCGTGGTAGATGTACTCTTGTAACACACATCATCAATATTAATCAAGCAGGACGTAGGGTTTTACCTCCATTAAGAGGGCCCGAACCTGGGTAAAACATCGTGTCCCTTGTCTCCTGTTACCCGAGATCCGCCGGTTTTGACACCGACATTGGTGCTTTCATTGAGAGTTTCTCTGTGTCGTCACTGATAGGCTCGATGGCTTCTTCGATCATCATCAACGACGCAGTCCAAGGTGAGATCTTTCTCCCCGGACAGATCTTCGTATTCGGCGGCTTTGCACTGCGGGCCAATTCGCTTGGCCGTCTGGAGCAGATCGAAAGGTACGCCCCTGGCCATCAGGTCAGATTTGGAAGTTTGAACTTCACGACTGACATCCGCGGGCACTTGATCCTCAATGGATTCGAGCCACAGCCGAGCGTGCCGCACTGTCACGGCGAGCATGATTTAGCTCTGCAGCCGAACAGTACCCTGGAGGCCGCACTCGAACCCGCTCCAATCTTCAATTCGGAGCCGGCTGCGCAGATCGAGGACGGATGGCTAGACACCGCCTCGGGGGCTGCAACCTCTACGGCGATAGAGCCGAACACTGACCTTGTCCCTCATAAAGCTCATGACTCCGAGGGGCCGGACTCCTCGCCGGAGTCCGAACCTCCCGCGCCCCCTCCGATCGAATCCGATTGGGCACCGATCATGGAGTTCACCGCAGCGTACATCTTTCAACACTCACCTTTCGGCGACATCTTGAGTTCGCTAAAGTATCTCTCGTTATCAGGAGAGCCCTGGACGGACTGCGGTCAGGACGGCTGGGATGCAGACAACAAAGAAATTCAAAGCCCACCCACCACCCACTTGGTAGCCGCTGTCGACGATATAACCGACATGCTAGACTACGACTCCGAAGACATCGACGGTATGGATGACGATGCCGGAGACGACCAAGAACCAGCGCCTACTGGGCACTGGAAAGCCACCTCATCATATGACATATACATGGTGGATATCCCAAAGGATGGGAATGGCGAAGGAACAACGGAGGATGACCCTTCCAAGAAACAGCCCAAGCGCCGGCGTCAGCGGCGCCGCTGTAAATCCCGCCAGAGCAAGAATGAAGATTCCGGCACCGGAGATAATAATACACCGGAAAATGCCGAAGACAACCCACTCCAGCAAGATCCAGCGCAGGAGGACGGAGACGCCAGCCCTCATGAGAGAGCGGCAGAAGAAGAGGTAGAGGATTATATGCCTCCCTCCGGGGACGAGGCAAGCCTCGACGACGATGAATTCGTCGTGCCTGAGAATCCCGTCGAACAAGAGCGTTTTAAACGCAGGCTTATGGCCACGGCGAATAGCCTCAAGAAAAAGCAGAAACAGCTTAGAGCTGATCAAGAACTGCTAGCCGACAGATGGACTGAAGTCCTCGCGGCCGAAGAGCATGAGCTCGAACGCCCCCCCAAAAGCTACCCTAAACGCAAGCTGCTCCCCCAATTAGAGGAGGAAGCGTATGAACCCGCATCACCAGGAGACAATACGGCTGACCGACCACCCCGTGGTCGCGACAGAGAGGCCTCTAGGCCCTTCACTAGACCCTTACCCCGGCATCGCTCGAAAAGCACAAGGCCATAGGGGAACGCTCCGGACTTGCGAGACATATTGTAGGATCAGGCAAGACAATCAAGATCGATCTATGGATCGCGTGGGTGCCCCACGATACGTGACGACAACCGTCGCACCGGACACAGTAAGTTCGGCCGGGCTGAACAAAATAGACAAAGCTCTTTTGAGCTCCGTCGTGATATCGCCCAGTACAGAGGCGCCGCACACACACTATGCTTGACAGATGAAGTAATGGATCATCAAATCCGCGAAGGGTTTAAACCAGTGAATATCGAATCTTACGATGGCACAACAGACCCCGCGGTTTGGATCGAAGACTATCTTCTTCACATCCACATGGCCCGCGGTGACGATCTTCACGCCATCAAATATCTCCCCCTCAAGCTTAAAGGACCAGCCCGGCATTGGCTTAACAGCTTGCCAGCAGAGTCAATTGGGAGTTGGGAAGACCTGGAAGCCGCATTCCTCGATAACTTCCAAGGCACGTATGTGCGACCACCAGACGCTGACGACCTAAGCCACATAATTCAGCAGCCAGACGAATCGGCCAGACAATTCTGGACACGGTTCTTAACCAAGAAAAACCAAATCGTCGACTGTCCCAATGCGGAGGCCCTCGCGGCCTTCAAGCATAACATCCGCGACGAGTGGCTTGCCCGGCACCTGGGACAGGAAAAGCCGAAATCCATGGCAGCCCTCACATCACTCATGACCCACTTCTGCGCAGGTGAGGACAGCTGGCTAGCACGCAGCAACAACCTCAGCAAAAATTCTGGCAGTCCGGATTTCAAGGACCGAACTGGCAGGTCACGTCGTAACAAAAACAAATGCCACATCAACGGCGACAATATTGAAGATACGGCAGTCAATGCCGGATTCAGAGGCTCTAAACCCGGTCAGCGGAAAAATCCATTCAAAAGAACCACTCCGGGTCCGTCCAATTTGGACCGAATACTCGATCACTCGTGCCAGATACACGGCACCCCCAAAAAACCAGCCAACCACACCAACAAGGGACTGTTGGGTATTCAAGCAGGCGGGCAAGTTAATTGCCGAAAACAATGACAAGGGGCTGCATAGCGATGAAGAGGAAGAAACCCGACCGCCGAACAATAGAGGACAGAAGGGTTTCCCCCCACAGGTGCGGACGGTGAACATGATATATGCAACGCACAAACCCAAAAGGGAGCGGAAGCGTGCACTCAGGGATGTACACGCGATGGAGCCAGTTGCCCCGAAGTTCAATCCATGGTCCTCCTGCCCGATCACTTTTGACCGAAGGGACCACCCTACCAGCATCCGCCACGGCGGATTCGCCACATTGGTCCTAGACCCAATCGTCGATGGGTTTCACCTTACCAGAGTCCTGATGGACGGCGCAGCAGCTTGAACCTGCTTTATCAGGATACAGTGCGCAAAATGGGCATAGACCCCTCAAGGATTAAACCTACCAAGATGACCTTTAAAGGCGTCATACCAGGTGTAGAAGCCAATTGTACAGGCTCAGTCACACTGGAAGTGGTCTTCGGATCCCCGGATAACTTCCAAAGCGAGGAGTTAATCTTCGACATAGTTCCATTCCGCAGCGGCTATCACGCCCTGCTCGGACGAATCGCGTTTGCAAAGTTCAACGCGGTGCCGCACTACGCATACCTCAAGCTCAAGATGCCAGGCCCTCGAGGAGTCATCACGGTCAATGGAAACACTGAACGTTCTCTCTGAACGGAGGAACATACAGCGGCTCTTGCGGCAGAAGTACAATGCAGCCTCTTAAGGCAATTCTCGAGTCCGGCCGTTAAGCGGCCGGACATAGCTAAGCGCGCCCGGAGTAACCTACAACAAGACCACCTGGCCCGTTCCGAGCACGCGTAGCAGTGCGGCCGCAACCCCATCCCCTGTAAAACGTCAAAACAGGTCCTTCGCGTACACTATTACGCTCTGAAGATACCATGGGCATGGGGAGAGGGGCACGACCACGATAAGCCCAGACTGCGGCTCAACCACACCAGGGGCTCTCAAGTGTGTCGTTCTTTTTTCTTTTCTTATTCCTTTTTACCCACAGGACTCCATTCGTCAGAGGCCCTGTCCGGCAGCAGACCTGCCGAACTCACGATGCAACAGCCAGGGAAGGATAAAGGCTACAATGAATATCCAGGTGGTCTCCATTATGAGCATTAAATCAGTTTTACGCACCATTCGGCAGCCTACCCCTGGAGGGGGACATGTTTAACAGTCCCACCCCTTGCTTCTCGCACCATTTGTATCGTTCTGCACTTACATCAGTCTTTCTTGAATAAACAATGCAGCACCTTTTTGCTTATAATTGCATTTCTTTTATATATATATGTTCATTTACGGCATGTTGCATCCGTTCACTTTGGTACGGCTAAAATACACCAGGGGCTTATGTTTCCCGCATCATGGTGTGATAAGTCCGAGCACTTTCACAAGTGCGGCACCCGGAACTTATAGCACTATATGCATCGGCTCCGAATCATGTCTTGGGTCAATAGTTGGGTTTGCCCGGCTCCCATGTTTTGGTACCTTACGTTCCGTTGTATCGGCTAAGGTAGCACTGGGAGAACCACTGCGATTGCGCCCCAGTTGAGCTGGGTTGACGCCTCAGTGGAGAAAGCTAAAACTGACCGTCATGATGAGGCGAGAGCCGGTCGCTGTTCGAGAGGTTTTTTGCGAGTCCTTAAAGACTTATGCCGCTTAGAGCGAGGAGCCGGATTTTGTCCGGCCCAGGCGTGGATAGCGCCCCAAATTCGGCCTTCCGAAGACTAGGGGCTTCGCTGAAATTTAAAATTATAGAATTCTATGGCTAAGTAAGAGTGTTCAAGCAGTATAAGTCCGGTTGCCTTGTTCGCTGTGTTGAGCGCCTCCCTAGATGGACCCAAAAATGGGAACAAGAGTGCTCAAGTTTATCCCGAACACCCCATCACTCGTGGCATGGGGGCTGAAGCCGACGACTTGCCATCTCTCAGATTTGATAAATAGCCGCATAGAAGGTAATATTTTAAATTAACAAGCATTGCTTCGCGCATATGAACTAAGTTTTCAGCGCACAGGATAACAAAATGCGAGTCTACTCAAAAATTACATATTTGGAGCACCCCCCGCAATAGTGCGGGCGCCTTTCAGCACACTCTTATAATACATCTCGGGCATGCGATGCTCCTTGCCCTCTGGTGGCGGGTCCGTCACAAGCTTCTGGGCATCCATCTTGCCCCAGTGCACCTTTGCGCGGGCAAGGGCCCAACGGGCACCCTCAATACAGGCGGAGTGCTTGATGACTTCAACCCACGGGCACGCATCCACCAGCCGCCGCACCAGGCCGAAGTAGCTCCCAGGCATGGCCTCCTTAGGCCACAGCCGAACTATGAGGCCCTTGGTGGCCTGTTCGCCCGCCTTGTAGAGCTCGACCAGCTGCTTCAGCTGGTCGCTAAGGGGCACCGGATGTCCGGCCTCAGCATACTGAGACCAGAAGACCTTCTCCGTCGAGCTCCCCTCCTCGGCCCGGTAGAATGCGGCAGCATCGGACACGCTGCGAGGAAGATCTGCGAACGCTCCTGGAGAGCTCTGAATTCGGGTAAGCAATAAGTAATTAACACTCACATGCTTACTTTGCACGAAAAATGCCTTACCCGCTGCTATTTTCTTCACCGCCTCAATCTCCTGGAGGGCCTTGTAGGCTTCGCCCTTAGCGGCTTTGGCACTCTCAAGAGCCGTTGCAAGCTCAGACTCTCGAGTCTTTGAGTCACGCTCCAGGCTCTCGTGTTTTTTCACGAGATCCTGGAGCTCTTGCTGTACCTCCGCCACCCACGCCTCCTGCTTCTCTCGCTCGGTGCACTCCGCGGCTGCATTGCGTTCGGCCGCGGCCACCGCCTCTTTCAGGGTCGCCACCTCGTTAGTGGCCCCTGCAATACCCACGTTATCCTTGTTATTCTTTTTGCAACCAAAATCCTTTTCTGTAAGGTACAATTTTAATAAGGTGTTACTCACCTTCCTTGTCCTCGAGCTGCTTCTTGGCACGGCCGAGCTCGTTCTCGGACCGCTCGAGGTTTTCCTTCAAAGTATTGACCTCCGCAGTCAGTGCGGCAGACGTCAGCAGCACAGCCTACAATCCCATAGTGACATATTTTTTATGACTCCTGCGTATATCTTTTTAGATCCTCAGTCCGGCTTTTCTTTTCGAACACCGAACCGAGCATTAGGGGCTACTGTCTATGCGGTACCATTTTATATATATCGAAATTCTTACCTCAAAGCCTGTTAAAAGGCTGCTGCAGGCTTCGGTCAGCCCGCTCTTGGTGAGCTGCACCTTCTGAATCACCGCACTCATAACAGTGCGGTGTTCCTCTTCGATGGAGGTGCCATTGAGCGCCTCCAGCAAGCTATCCGGCGCCTCCGGTTGGACGGAGGCTGCCGGCGTCACGATCTTGCCCTTCTTACGAAGGGGTCGCCCGCCGGACTCTGGAGCCACTGTGGGTTCCGGGGCCGAGTCCGGTGCAAAGTCCGGGAGGTTGTCCTGCGACACCTCCGGGGCCTCCTCCTCCTGGTGGGTCCCTTCCTGGGATCCCACCTCGGCATCGTCCGCGTCACGGGGGGTGGAGGCAGTCGGAAGAGAATCCATATCCGACGCACCTAAGGACCCGCTCGACGAAGCGGGAATATCATCCTTGGGCGGGCTGCAGGGTTGAATGCGGCATTGGAAAGACATTATGTGGCGAAAAAGAAAAACCTTGAAGTTATTCGGGATACTGGATACTTACAATCTCGCCAGGGGCTTGGCCCTTGGAGGCCAGTCCTCGTCGTCACTGGCGTTGGCAGAGCAGTCCGGGGGAAGAATTTTTCCCTTCTTGGACCCTTCGGCCTCCCTTGTTGGGGAGGCCTTCCTTTTCTTCCCTCCCCCCGCTGGGGGAGAGCCTTTCTTCTTCTCCTCCTCGCCTTGGTGGGAGGAGTCGGCCTCGGATTCATCATCCGATAGCACCTGAAAACAGGAACTCTTCCGAGTCCCCGTGGCCTTCTTCTTGGCCTTCTTCTCCGGCACCACGTGGGGTGCCGGAGCCAGCAGCCCTGTTAGGAAGGCGTCCGCTGGGTCCTCTGGCAATGGGGCCGGACAGATAGTCCGTTCGGCCTTCGCCAGCCAGTCCTGTCAAAGGTAAAGGGAGTTTAGATCCCGCATAGAGTCAAACTATGGAAAACAAGTGGCAAAATCACTTACCTCGTTAGCTGGACGCTGCGAGCGGAATCCGCGATCTTCGGTAGCGGATGCGGGAGCCTCGGCGCCCTTGAACAGCACCTTCTAGACATCTTCGTACGTAGTGTCGAAGAGCCCGCTCAGAGTCTGGTGCTGCGCCGGATCGAACTCCCACATGTTGAAGCCCCGTCATTGGCACGGGAGAATCCGGCGGATGAGCATGACCTGGACTACGTTAACAAGCTTGAGCTTCTTGTCCACTAGCTTCTGGATACAGGATTGGAGTCCGGTCAGCTCCTCTGAATCCCCCTAGATCCGCCCACTCTCTTTCCAGGAGGTGAGCCGTGTAGGGATGCCGGATCTGAATTCGGGGGCCGCTGCCCAATCAGGGTCACGCGGCTCGGTGATGTAGAACCACCCCGATTGCCACCCCTTGATGGTTTCCACGAAAGTGCCCTCCAGCCAAGTAACGTGGGACATCCTGCCCATCATGGCGCCTCCGCACTCTGCTTGGCTGCCCTTCACAACCTTCGGCTTGACACTGAAGGTCTTGAGCCACTAGCCGAAGTGGGGCTGGATGTAGAGGAAGGCCTCGCACACGACGATAAACTTCGAGATGTTGAGGATGAAATTCGGGGCCAGATCATGGAAATCTAGGCCATAGTAGAACATGAGCCCCCAGACAAAGGGATGAAGTGGGAGCCTAGTCCGCGGAGGAAATGGGGAAGAAATACTACCCTCTCATGGGGCGTAGGGGTGGGAATGAGCTCTCCCTCGTCGGGGAGCCGGTGCGCGATGTTGCTGGACAAATATCCGGCGTCGCTCAGCTTCTGGATCTGCCCCTCCGTGACGGAGGAGGCCATCCACTTGCCTCCCGCTCCGGACATAGTTGGAGAAGGTTGAGGTGAGAAGTGCGGACTTGGGCGCTGGATCTCGAGTTCGCGGAGATGGATAAGCCAAGGAGGAAGAAGGCGCAGGAAAAAGGGTTGGATCTTTATCCCCTTATATGGGCGGACAATAACATGTGTCCCCACCGTCCTGGTAAAACTCGCTTATCTCCCAAGCGTCACAATCAATGGCGCGGTTGGGTTACCCACGTCCGTTTTGATGGGAATGCCGGAATAAGGGGAACACGATCTCTGCTTCGACAAGACGTGCCAAGGAAACCGCCTCGCTAAATGCGCTGAGGTGATACAATAAAAGCAATTCGAGTAAAGGCTTGGTAATGGTGTGACGTCACGCCACAAAATACGTCAGCAGATTGAACTTGTGTAATATTATTCTTTCTACGGTGGTATGTGGAATTTATTTTTGCAGAGCCGGACACTATCCTGATGTTCACAATCTTCTATAAATTATTCGGAGGAAGAACCCACCTTGCAATGCCGAAGAAAACATGCGCGCCGGACTCATCGTCATTGAAGCCTAGTTCAGGGGCTACTGAGCCAGTCCCGGACTAGGGGGTGTCCGGATAGCCGAACTATCATGGTCGGCCGGACTCCAAGACTAGGAAAGATAGAAGATTGAAGACTTCGTCCCGTGTCCGGATGGGACTTTCCTTGGCGTGGAAGGCGAGATTGGCGATACGGATATGTAGATCTTCTACCATTGTTACCGACTCTGTGTAACTCTAGCCCTCTCCGGTGTCTATATAAACCGGATGGCTTTAGTCCATAGGACGAACAACAATCATACCATAGGCTAGCTTCTAGTGTTTAGCCTCCTTCATCTCGTGGTAGATCTACTCTTGTAACACACATCATCAATATTAATCAAGCAGGACGTAGGGTTTTACCTCCATCAAGAGGGCCCGAACCTGGGTAAAACATCGTGTCCCTTGTCTCCTGTTACCATCCGCCTAGACACACAGTTCGGGACCCCCTACCCGAGATCCGCCGGTTTTGACACCAACTCTCATTATCAAAAAATATCATACGCGGTCTTCCTGGCATCCCGGAAGCTACAACACTACTTTCAAGAGTGTTCAATTATGGTGGCCTCCGAAGTACCACTCAACGATATAATAAACAACCGTGATGCCATGGGTTGGATTGCGAAGTGGTCCATTGAGCTCCTCCTATTTGACATAACATACAAACCACGCCGGGCCATCAAATCCCAAGTGCCGGCAGACTTCATCGCCGAACGGACAGAGGCCGAACTCCCTAAAGAGTACGGCACATACTCCAACTGGATCATGCACTTCGACGGCTCCAAAATGCTGGTAGGACTAGGAGCGGGTGTTGTCCTAACATCCCCCACTAGAGATATAGTCCAATACATACTCCAAATATTATACCGAGACTCCAACAACGCAGCCGGATATAAGGCTTTGTTGCATGTTCTTCGTATGGCTGTCTCCATGGGCATTCAACGCCTCGAAGTGCGTGGGAACTCAAACCTTGCAATATCTCAAATAAATAGAGAGTTTGATGCCAAATATCCAAAAATGGTGGCTCACTAGTGCAGAACCGGGCTTTAGTGCCGGTTCGTGACGGCCTTTAGTGCCGGTTGGCGAACCGGCACTAAAGAGTGGGGACTAAAGCCCCCCCCCTTTAGTACCGGTTCGTCACGAACCGGCGCTAAAGTGCAAACACGTGGCACGAGCCAGGCCCGTATGCGTGTAGGACATTAGTACCAGTTGGTAACACCAACCGGTACTAAATGTTTGGTTGTTTTTTTTTAAATTTTGCTTTAATTTTGTGTTTTCAATTTGGCTTTATTTTCCATTTTATTATTTTTTGTTTGCTGGTATTTCACGATACTACAAATTGTACATGTTATGCATATATATTAAA
>NC_057795.1:14575429-14580833 GCF_018294505.1 Triticum aestivum | reverse complement strand
CATCGAATGTCTCACAGCCAACACCATGAACTATTCACACATATACACATGTATATACATATACAATTTCTACTACATGTTGCCTTGGTGCCTTCGGAGCACGATGACAAGTGGTTCATGGGGGCGGTAGCGGGTAATAGTATTCTCCTTTCGGATCTATGACCTGGTCGAGCAAAAATCCGGCTATGTCCTCTTGAAGTGCTTGTATGCGGTCAGATGGTAAGAGCTTATCCCGCACCGATCTAGACTGTTAAGAAGGAGATCAATATGCATGTGTGTTAGTTGTGTGACTAGATATCGATAATGGCGTGAATAGTGTTCTGACAAAAACGTACCCAGTCCTATCTGTCAGATCTGCTCCTTTCGCACGTCATCATGCGAATGTTCTCGCAAACGTAGAATGCACACATATTATTCCCCGACGCCTGCCTCAGGGCCTTTACGAGAATGGAATTGAATCAGATAATGATTAATCAAGCATGATAATTAATTAATGATATTGAAACAAGAATTAAAGAGATGGTAGCTAGCTAGTACTACTTAATTACTTACCTTTGGTCGATGCCAAAACAACTTTTTTGGCCACGTGCCTGGAGTCACCTTGATGAACTTTGCCCATGCCCTGCCCGCCGGCAAAGAAAATTAATAAAGGGGTTATTAAATAGTTCATATCAGGAACTAATAGTTAATAATGATTGAAATTACCTGTTGACTATCCCCTTCACGATGGTGTAGTCTTTATCTTCTTTAGTTAGTGAGTCCAGTAATTCAACTTTTCTTCCTCAACTTTAATGTCTAACAAGACCCAGTGCCAACTGCATACGCACATGTTTGCATGTCTTAATTAAGTGGGCATGTGCATAAAATTAATCAACTACCGTAAACCATATACACTTAATTATTAACATCTAGCTAGCTAGTAAGCAAAAACAGAATTTGTAGTACAAGACAGTGTGACTCACGGGAAGTTGTAAGGAAGTAGTATATCTTCATTGGTATTGAGGCGCTTCAAGAACTCTAGCATGCTTTCCTCTACTTCAGCTTGACAATATTCAAGCTGCCATATCTCCTCATTAATGGTATTTGGGTCAATGAACCCAATGCCATAGCGTCCAGCTTTTTTCATTTCATACATCTTCATCCTGCATATAATACCATAGAAAAAGAATATAGTTAGGATAATTACATGTAATGATTGATCAAAATTATCACTACATAACTAGCTTGAGACTTAAATTACAGAAAGAAATCACTTACAGATAATAGCAACTGACGATAGACTTGTCGAGTGCGTCTTGATTAAATAAGTGAAATAGTTCTGGATACTCAATGGTTAGAGCTTTCTCATGGTAAAAATGCTCATGCTTGACATTCACCATGAGGGACTCTCAATTGGAAATCTTGGTAATGTTCATGTACCATTGATGCAATTGATACATTCTCGTTGGGAGGTCCTTGACCTTGTCTAGATGGAACAAAGGTTTGCCCCGAACATATTGCCATGCTATTTCCGATTCTTTAAGCGTAGGCATGGGCTCGATTTCGAGGTGTTGTCCAACAGAGATATTGAGCATTTGAGCCTGCATTATATGATCCTCTGTTATTACCACATTGCCATGCTGGGGAACGCTAACGGTTTGCCCACAATAATATTTGGCGCGCGCACTACTCCTCTCATGTGTTGTTGGCACAACAAGCGGGGGGATCGCTTGCGCCGCTTGTTCTCCCAACTGGGGAACGGTTTTCCCGCATTTTTTGCCAGTTGCTTGTTGGCTCGAGCTTGAGCTCGCTTCCTTCTGTAGTCGTGCTCGATGTGCCTTCCTGATTTGGCGCTCATAGTCCGAGTCAACAGGCTTGGGAGCTGGTTCTCTAGCCATACGAATGAAGTGGTCAATTACTTTCTCAGGCACTTTCTCCTTTGGTGGCGGTGCCGGTTTCGGTCCAAAATGGGCGTCCACTTGGGCTTGCACTATGGCTGTGTTTTGCTCCTTAGTCATGTCGTAAGGCCTCTGAGGAAGAGGAGCGAGGCTTGGACCATATTTATATCGCTTGCCTTCGCCTGTACTTCCTGAACTACCTCGACTCATACCGCTACGCACCAAAGCTGCAGGATGTCTCTTCTGCGATTGCTGAGACGGCGGAGACGGCTGACGTGGAGTTGGACCAGGAGAAGTGGCCTGATGATGTGCCGGACTTGAAGCAGGAGGTGTGGCCTGACACGGTGCCGGACTTGCTACCGGAGAAGTGGCATGACGTTGTGCCGGGCTTGAAACTGGAGGAGTCAGCTCACGCGTTCGGGGACTTGGAGGAGGTGGCGGACTTCGAGGAGGAGTCGTCTCACGCGTTCGTGGACTTGGAGGAGCGGGAGTCTGCTAACTCGGTGGCGGACTTCGAGGAGTCGGCAGACGACGCGGTGTCGGTGGACTTTCGAAAGATGATGCAATCCTTTCTCCATAGGATGATACGATGTATGGCCTCTCCCAGTGTGCGCTCATCTTCACCTCCAGGAATGTCAAGCGTTAGCCCCGAATATGGGTCCACCACTTCATCACCCATGACACGAGCATAGCCCTCTGGAATCGGGATGCAATGGTAGGTTGCTTCGGGGGTAACTGGAAAAGCAACGCCGTCCGCCACCTTCATGGATATGTTCTTCATTTTGTTGTGTAACTCGTAGTTAGTGTTCTCTATGATGTCATCCACAGGGTATTTATCCAGCAGTGTGTCGCTCGGGGCAGAACCAACGCTGCTTCTCGGCATGGATGGGATGGTGCTATCCAATGCTGGACGATCATCCGCTTGCTGCTGCCGCTGCTGAGACCCCCTTTCCTGGCTAAGTGAGTCGATCTGCTGTTGCTGCTGCTGGAATTTGAGTGCCAGGTCCGTGTGCCTTGCTTCTAGGCCTTGAAGGCGTTCTTTGTCCTGCTTCCTCTGCTCCTCCTCCAGCTTCCTTTTCTTCTCCTCCTCCATCTTCCTTCTTGCACGGCTCCTGTAGTCCTCGTTCCATTCTAAAAAGCCCTCATACCAGGGAATAACGCCCATGCCTTGTGTTCTTCCCGGGTGTTCAGGATTTCCCAGGGCGCGCGTAAGCTCGTCGTTCTCTCTGTTGGGCGTGAACACCCCCTTCGAGCTTCATCTATTGCGTCAATTATCTTTTGTTCGGCTCCTTTTAGACTTGCCTTCTTTGAAACTCCACCTGTCTTCGGGTCCAACGCTCCCCCATGCACATAGAACCAAGTTCTGCACCTTGGGGGCCAGTGCCCGGTAACTGGAGTGACCCCTGCATCCTCCATCTCTTGCCCAGACTTATCCCACTTAGGCAATCCCACCGCGTAGCCACCTGGACCCAGCCTATGGAACTGCATCTTTCTTGCGGCATTTGCCTTGTTTTTCATCGACCGTTCCTTAGATATTTCTGAATCCCTGAAGGTCACGAAATCGTCCCAGTGCTCTCTTTGCTTCTCTAGTGTTCTCGTGAATTCTGGAGTCTTCCTTTCATTAGCGAGGTAGTTGGCCCATACAGTTTTCTTGTGGGTGTTGAACGCAATTGCCATCTTCTTAAGAGCAGCGGCCTTGACTTTGTCCACATCTGCTTTAGTGAAATGATCTGGTAGGGTGAAATGTTCCATCAGAGATTTCACCAGGTCTTCTTTGGCTCTTTTGTCGACCCAAGTAACACCTGGACGTTTAGTCTTTGGCTCTTTCCATTCTTGAATGGAGATAGGTAGTTTGTCCTTCACAAGAACTCCGCACTGACGAGTCCACTTGTTCGCAATGTTCTTAGGCGTGAGGGGTTCGCCACTAGGTTTGATGGATTCGATGTGGTACTTTACACCATCCTTCAACAATCTGCCCGGGCCTCGCTTTGTCTTGCTGTCTGTAGAAGCAGATTTGCTCGATCCGGAGGGCTGAAAGAAGAAAGATCGATTCGTTAATATATCTTCAATAAAAAAACATGTGATGATCACCATGATGCATGCTTATATAAATATACCTCGCCGGTAGTGTTTGTTATTTGAAGATCAGCATTGTCTGTGTCATCACAAACATTGTCTGTGTCATAATCATAATCATAGTTCATGACTTCATCAGCCCGGTCGTCGAGATCGAATATCTTTTCATCACCCTCTCCGGTATTGTTAAGATATTGGGAGCCGTCATCTGCTTCATTCAGATCATCTAGCCTGTGAGGGCTGCATATAATGTCGAACAATTCCTCTTCTCTCTCTCTGCCTGTATTGTCCGCCATAGCTTTTACTTTACTAATAATACAGAAGAAATATAAAACAATTTAGTATTCAAATTACAATGCATGGATGCAATTAATCAATAAGTAAAATTTGAATCTCGAATAGATCCTCTCGAATATATAATCTCGAATACATCATCGTCTTAATATATATAATCTTGAATACATCGTCTCGAATACTATATATCGAATACATCACTGGCTAGGTACCTAATAAAGATCGAGTACTACAGAAGAATCTAGGGTGCCACTCGCGGTTCATGGGGCGCGGGCGGTGCACACCCAAAGAGAAGGAACCATCACAGGATCATATCTCCGATCATCTGCCCAAAGAACCCGGCAAGTAGTGGAGAACCTGACGTCGTCCATAGCAACCATGTAGCGATGGACGTGCTCATCTTCCTCCCTGACACGGCGATGCACCACCTCCGACGGGGCCGGCTGCCTCTGCACCGAATGTGGCCCATGCGAACGCCACCAAAGGAGATCAGGGTCGACGACGGGACCCGAGGTCGGGTTCCTCACCAAGCGGCGCGCCCCTCCAGGTAGCACCTCCCAGTGCCAGCCCGGCGGAGCCCAGTCCCGGACATGGGTCCCCTCAAGCAGGACGTCGTCGCGAACGGGTTGACGGCGAGGATGCGGGCCAGGCATATCATCGAGAACAAATACTATATGACTGCATAAAGTAACATTTTTTAAATGATTGGATTGTGATAACTAAAATTCTATATATATGCAAATTCTAACAATTTGACATTAATCTAATTCATCTAACTAAAACTAATTCTAAAATTTCCTGATTATATAACTAACATTTCCATAACAATTCTAATATTTATATAACTAAAAAATAGAAAAATTGCTAACATTTCTATAAATATTTCTATAACTAAAAAACAGAAAACATTTATAACATTTCTATAAAACTAACATTTCTAATATTTATATAACTAAAAAACAGAATAATTTCTAACATTTTTATAACTAAAAAACAGAAAAATTTATAACAAACAAACTAATGTGTGTGTGTGTGTAGTGTGTTTGTGTGTGTGTGTGTGTGTGTGTGTGTGTGTAGTGTGTGTGTGTGTGAGTGGACATGGCGGCCGGGGCGAGCTCACCGGCGAGGCGACGACGGGCCGGCGACGACGGGGCGAC